>NC_089492.1:211022881-211322881 GCF_036850765.1 Saccopteryx bilineata
ACTCTATCCACTGCGCCACCACCTGGTCAGGCTTAAGGACATTTTAATGACCTTTTGTCTTTGACCACACGAATAAGAACCTCAATGCTACAGAAATTTAGAAGAAAGTATTTGATGACAGCTTCACCAGTTATAGGGTAATCTTATCAGATTTTTTAAAAATTTTCCTCATCAAATACATATGTAAGTGTCCTTGACTCTATTATTTTTCAAGTTTTTCTTTTCTTCTGGAGCTAGAATTTTTATAGTTAAAGAAAAAAAAATCATTTTTCTCTTGTATAATCCTTCATAGAAAGAAAAGTAAATCATAATTTATGACAAAATGGTTTGAATTCATCTTTCAGATATACTGAGTGCTTGTCATTACTTTTTGCAAGCCATTGTACTAGGCCCATTCACATACTTTTTTTTCTGAGGTCAATTTTCAAGGAATTGTCACACTTACAAATCTATATGCATGATATGCACAATGCCAGTCTGCTTAACTTTGAATCAGAAAAGTTTAAGAGCTCTGACCAACCTAGATTTTTCCTTATAGAGAGCTTTTGGAGAAAACAGGATTCTTTTGAAGCCAACACAGAAAAGCAATGGGAGTTTTACATCAAAACAGACCTAACAACATGTTTATAGATGAAACTGTATATTTTGTTTTAATACTTACATTATGTTTCAGTTGTTTGAAATCCACTTCTTAACATCTAAGCTGGTTTTGTTATTTTGAACGTGAAAGTTCCTTGAGACTAGGGTCTCATCTTTATGTAATTAAAAAGACATTCTGAGTCTCAGTACATTACTTGCTTGGTACAAACAAGTTAAAAAAGCATAACAACTTCAGAACTTAGGGCTCATTTGTTTCAATTCTAAGAGCTGTAGGTCTGGAGAAAAAAATATATTAAAAGTAATCTGGGTGGAGTGGAGGAGTAGTGTAGAGGCCAGGATCTGGTGGAGAGAAATGCCGCCTTTAACTGTGAGGCACTGGCTCCTCCATGTTATTCATCAGCAACGTTCCAGTAGAGGACACTGAGCTGAATAGCTGATATGTGTCTTGAGCTGTCTGGAAAGACTAGATCACCAATTAAAGATAACTGTGCAGGTGCACACCTTATTTTAAAATGTGGCAGATATACCGGGATTTATTCAGATGGGACATTTCTGCTATTGACCACGTGTAGGTCAAACAAGAAGCAGCAATTCTTAAATAGGTTGGACTTGGACTTCTGGTATCAGAAATCCCTCCAGAAACACAGCCTAGAAAGTGCCGGTAAACAGGAGAACCTGATCACAGCACGGGGTCAGAGATTGACTTTTGTGGGCTGTGGCTAACAGCTGAAAGTCAATGATAATAATTGAGTCAGTTTATATTATGCATCAGGGATAATCAACCTAAAGGACAATAGGAGTTACCTCTTTCATTCAACAGCCACATTTTGGAACCAGAAGACAAAACTGTTTAGGGTTCCTGCATTAGGCAAATCCGAAGGAAAATGTAGCATTTATACAAATCCTGAAGATAAATGTATGTAAAATGAAACTTCCATGGTTAATGTGGGTAGATTTACCACCCCGGGGAGTGTGAACAAAATCAAGTGAAAATAGAATACCTCTTGGCTCCGCTCATTGGCCATGGCCAATGGTCAGGCAGCAGATGTGGTTTTTATGTTACTAGCAAAGGCTTTGAAAGCTCTCCTGGATTACCTCCCACACTCGTGGCTCCCTGAGCAATGCTGATAACAACTAGCCAAGTGACTGATGCTGCTGCTGAAATTACCTCTTTGGTCTTACACAGAACCATCCCCAATCCATGGAGAAGAGCCAGCCTGTCTGCAGCGATGGCAACTTAGGGGCTGAACGTATTCCATTGTGTGTCGGAGTTGTATGATTCCATGGGAGACATTTCAGTGGGAAGGATATCTGATGATATGATGTGCTGCCAGGCAGTATTGGTAAATGCTGGGAAGTTTTGTCTGGAGGGGGGACAAATAGAAGTTGCCTGTGTGCTACAGAAGTGTCTTGGTTTATGACAGCTAATGACACTGATACTGAGTACCTGGTTGTGCTCACTATACATATGCATAAATAATCATCATAAAGTTTAGGTCTAGTTTGTGGGACAACCAGGTTGAGTGTCTGTAGTATATAAGTGAAGGTGGGTATTATATACTTTGCTTGTTGCTTCAGAATGGGAATATGGAAAGGTATGCTCAGTGAATACTGCTCAAAATTGAATTGTAGTAGGTGGGTTGAGAGAAAGCATAAAAAGATAGCTAACACTCATTGAGCACTTCCTATGTGTTAAGTATGGTAATAATTTTTACTTGCATGACCTAATTTCTTTTACCCAACCATCTTTAAAGTAGATACTGTTATTTCTGCATATTTCTCTGATAAGTAAAACCAATTCTTAGAGTGTTAAGCAAACTGCTTCATCTAGTACAGTGGTCCCCAACCTTTTTTGGGCCACAGACTGGTTTAATGTCAGAAAATATTTTCATGGACTGGCCTTTAGGGTGGGACGGATAAATGTATCATGTGACCGAGACAAGCGTCAAGAGTGAGTCTTAGACGGATGTAACAGAGGGAATCTGGTCATTTTTTAAAAATAAAACATCATTCAGACTTAAATATAAATAAAATGGAAATAATGTAAGTTATTTATTCTTTCTCTGTGGACCAGTACCAAATGGCCCACAGACAGGTACTGGTCCGTGGCCCGGGGTTTGGGGACCACTGACCTATAAGTATCAGACCTGGTTTTGACATTGGCTTATATGACTCTAGGGTTTAGTCTCTTTACTTTGAGTGTTTAGGTAATGAGATGGTTTGTGCCATAGGAAATTCGAGACATCAAGGTTTTAAAAAATGCATTATAAACTATGTTTAAGACTTTCAAAAGGTACAAACACTTATGGCAGTTAAGTGTACCCACTCACCCCTCAACTTAATACAGAAAACTTACCTACCGGTAGAGTCCTGCTCAACCTCCCCTCTTTGTGGTAACCGTGATAATGAACTTGATTAGTGTATTTCTTTATATTTCCTCTCTCTATATTTATATAAAATGCACCTTGTTGCTTTGCATTATTAAAAATTAGGTTCTGCTATGAGTGTTTCTTTAGAAGTTGGAAAGAAGAAGCAGTGTAATTATGTTGGGCACTGTTAAGCCTGTTCTACAGATTTTTGATACTTTCTCAAAACTGTATGAAAGGCCTGAGCAATTTTGCCAGCATATTTTCAGGGATAATATTTCTGAACCACAAGTACACAAAACAGATCTTGAGACAATTGCCCTTTCCTCTAACTGGGGGCAGATTCGAATCTGCCCACTTGTCTGTACTGTGTGATTGTCAGAATGGCTAATTTTCTTTGCTTCTGGGTTTTCTGGCATTTGGAAACTATCCCCCAAGAAGTTAAAATCATCATCTTTGCTCGGTGCTCTGTGGCAGCTGCCTGCCTGGTGGCTTCTGGTAGTTCCGTGAATCGTGTGGGCAGAGCAACAGAAGGGCTGAGGAAGGAAATAGAATGACTGGAATAGCATTTGCCGGCAGAATGTTGGTAGATGAAGGTGGAGCATATCCAGAGGACACTGTTAAGGATATTTTAAAATCACAGGTGCACTTCTGCTCCCTGCAATTTAAAGACACACTGCAAATGCAATTTATATAACTGTTTCATATGGCTTTCTTATTTCAAAGTTGGGGTTCTTCTCATGGGCTCTCCCTAGGCAAAGGGAGATGAGCTATGTTGACTTCCATTATGAATGAAATTTAAAGTAACTCTGTTCCTCCAGCACCTGGGAACTCAAGGAATTGTAGGGAATCAAGATCAAAGACGATTTTTTTTCAAAAAAATGTTACATTTTCCAACTTGAGGCTAACCCAGTTGTGTAGAAAGTTTTCATTTATGTCTTTTAGCACATTCACACTTACCTAGTTCAGCTCCAATGTGGCGCTTGTGCTGAAGACTGCTCACACATAGGCGTATTCTGAGCATACTTTCAGAGGTGAAAGGATAGACCTTTCTGTACCCAATGGGCCTTTCGTTTATTACCTAAAATTTAAAATTACACCTAAAAGATTTTACTTAAAGGAATAGAAGAAGGAAATAAAAGAAAGTTCCTAAAAATAGCAGTTCAAAGTTCTAAAATTATACATCGCATCAATAAACTTTTTGAGTACTTACCTCAAAATATGCATATTTATTAATTTATAAATTATATATGTGCTAGTGCATGAAGATATTCATACATAATGGAACGTATGCAAACATTTTAACTGGAGGAGACAAAAGTGAAATAAAATATTTTATTTAGTAGTGGTATAAAGTCCTTTGCTTTTACAATAATTATTATAACTGTGATTGGTTATAATTCAAACTTTTTTATCATCTTGTTTTAATACTTTATGATTTAGCATGATCTGGTTCTAAATTCATCTTATTTTAAAATTTTGTTTTAATGTCTATTGTGGCAAAAAGGAATGCTTCATCAATGTATAGGAATAAAATGAAAAGAGCCCTCATGTCTGCGGTCACTGATGTGTGACACCCAGTGTTTAGAGCCCTCCAGCACTGCACAGGCATTTGTATTGCTCCTTGGCAAAGAAATAGTCATCTTTTCAAATGCTAATCAGTTGCCTTTAAAAACTCATTAGAAGGTCTACAGTCTTATATTTTTAACAAATAGATTCAAATCCCTCTGAAAGTTTAGATCTGGAGGATTTTTAATCAAGTTACAATATTCTATTTTGAAGTTGTTAAGAAGTATAAAAATATGGGAGCTTTTTATTGGCAACAGATATCATTTTCAGTAGTAAAATCATATTAAAAGGGAAGTGATTCTAAATATCAATTTTTAAAATATTTCCATAACCTAAGTTTTAGTCTTTTTTTAAAAAATTTAATACAGTGTTTCTCATCTCATGGTTGAAACATCAAGTTAATCTTTAAATGCCAGAGTAAGTATGTTTTTTTCCCAAAGTCAGCAGATTCATACCCCTGGACATTTGTAAAAAAAAAATGCAAAGTTATGTATATATAAGTGTCACAAGATTTTCTAGGTTTTGGTCATGAGATAATCGACTGAATTCTATGTGGCACAAAATAATTTTATTTTGTATTTTTCCAAAGTGAGAAGCAGGGAGGCAGGCAGACAGACTACTGCATGCACCTGATTAGGATCCACCCGGCATGCCCACCAGGGGGTGATGTTCTGCCCATCTAGGGCATTGCTCTGTTGCAACCAAAGCCATTCTAGTGCCTGAGGTGGAGGCCATGGAGCTATCCTAAGCGCCCTGGGCCAATTTTGATTCAATGGAGCTTTGGCTGCAGGAGGGGAAAAGAGAGAAGAGAGAAAAGAGAGGGGGAAGGGGGAAGAAGCAGATGGGTGCTTCTGTGTGCCCAAGCTGGGAATCAAACCCAGGACTTTTTTTTTTTTTTTTTGTATTTTTCTGAAGCTGGAAATGGGGAGAGACAGTCAGACAGACTCCCGCATGCGCCCGACCAGGATCCACCCGGCAAGCCCACCAGGGGCGACGCTCTGCCCACCAGGGGGCGATGCTCTGCCCCTCCCTGGCGTCACTCTGCCGCGACCAGAGCCACTCCAGCACCTGGGGCAGAGGCCAAGTAGCCATCCCCAGCGCCCGGGCCATCTTTGCTCCAATGGAGCCTTGGCTGCGGGAGGGGAAGAGAGAGACAGAGAGGAAGGAGGGGGGTGTGGAGAAGCAAATGGGCGCTTCTCCTATGTGCCCTGGCCGGGAATCGCACGCCAGGCCGATGCTCTACCGCTGAGCCAACTGGCCAGGGCCAAACCCAGGACTTTAACATGCTGGGTCGATGCTCTACCACTGAGCAAACTGGCCAGGGTGGCACAAAATAATTTTATAGGTCCTTTCTATTCTATTGCAGAGAGCTTTAGATGTTTTACTATATTTTAAAGATTTCGTGGATATCATGGTAGTTGTTAATCCTTTAGGACTTTTAGCATCAATATTTTTGCTGTAACAGTTTATGAGTAATGCCAATGAAAAAAATTTATTTATTTATTTATTTATTTATTTATTTGCATTTTTCCGAAGCTGGAAATGGGGAGGCAGTCAGACAGACTCCCACATGCGCCCGACCGGGATCCACCCGGCATGCCCACCAGGGGGCGATGCTCTGCCCATCTGGGGCATCGCTCTGTTGCATCCAGAGCTATCCTAGTGCCTGAGGCAGAGGCCACAGAGCCATCCTCAGCACCCGGGCCATTTTTGCTTCAATGGAGCCTTGGCTGCAGGAGGGGAAGAGAGAGACAGAGAGGAAGGAGAGGGGGAGGGGTGGAGAAGCAGATGGGTGCTTCTCCTGTGTGCCCTGGCCGGGAATAGAACCCAGGACTCCTGCATGCCAGGCCGACGCTCTACCACTGAGCCAACCAGACAGGGCTGAAAAAAATTTTTTTGCTTAAATTTTAAAATCTTCTCCTACATTTTGTGAAGCTTAGTTTAGTTTCAACTTATACTATAAAACACAAATCTCTTAAGCCTGAGAAAACTGCATGATCTGCATGATATCACGATAAATTGTAAGCAATCTGATGCACTGTTGTTAATCCTTCTACATTGTAGACTTCCTGTTCTTTCTTTAAGTTAATTTATGTAAATTCTGTGACATATAACCACTTGAAAAGCAGACTGATTGAGGGTCCTAAATTCAGTCTATAATAAACTATATAAATTTTTACATAAAAATACATATGAATAGAAGGACTAATATTTTTCCCTTCCTCCAGTATACACACACACACACACACACACACACACACACAACTCATTGTATGTGCCCCAGATTAGAAACTGCTTTTATGGCATTGATTCTGTTATAATGCAAATCTCTTTGGGTGGTGGAATTATGTCACTCAGTATGAATTAATTTAACATTTTTGAAAATAGATTTTGGTAGGGTGAAAATACAAATTAAATAGATAGACTTGGCTCTTGGAAGTGGCGAGTGGTTATTGGAATTCAAGGACAGATGGAGAAGATAGTGTACAAAACTTTCATGAGAATTAAGGAGTATTGAGCAAGGCAAAGTATGAATTCAGCTGTCTTCTCATTCCAGTTCAGAATGCAGCTCTGTGCCTGGACCACCAAAAGAAAAAGTGTAGAAGCCAAGGCATAGCCAAACCTCAACCCAGAGCTAGGACATGGCCCTCAGCCATAGCCAAGGTGTTTGGTCAAAGCACAGGTGATTGGTCCAAGGATAGTTAGTTATCCATTAGGTTATGAATGGAGTCTGGCATTCATTCATTCTGAGTTCTAAAATCTAAGTGTTCAAGTAGCTTTACAGGACTATGCCATTTTTCAATGAAGGAGTTTGAGCTGCTTAGTTTAACTGTGTTTCAGTAAGCTCCCACACCTTAGTAGCAAAACCATTATTTTCAAGGATTTTATAAACTGTTTCAGGACAGCTACTTGGATTGGTAAGGTTCTCTTTCATTAATTTTGAGCCTGCTAACAGAAGTAGAGGATTCTATTATTTTAATTTCTGGGATGAGGGTGCCATCACCCCACCTTTTCCCTCCATTTTCTTCTTGCTTTCCTTTATATTGTTCTCTGCTAAAAGATGATCACCAGACACAGGAAGTCACTACCAGTAGTTGACATCTTTATGATATTCACCATCACAAATGTTCACCATCAAATAGCGTAATTAGTTCATGGTTTCTTTATACTTGACATTGAGAGGAATAAGATGAACATTTTCTAATATTCCTTTTTAGAGCATATGTGTTTTTGACATCTATCTTTTCTCTGGAGAAAAAATATCTTTCCTTGATGAGCAACAATACATCTATTTTCTGTAAATCTTGAACGCTACATCAGCTTATGTTACACTCCATGAGATGAAAAAAATCCCCTCAATGTAACACATGTAAGATAAAGTCTATACTCTGTTTTTGCCGAGTCTGATGCTGATGGATGAAAATCTATTAGAAGAATGCACTCACCATGCTTGGAGACTTTGCTGTTAACAGTTTTCCATATTTCATTTTTCTGAGGTGAGTCTTATTTTGAAGAATTCAGGTTAGATGATGAAAGACTGGGTAAAAGTTTTACCAAGAAAAGATCCCCCCAAAACTTGTATGCTTTTTAGATTGATGTAACTCATAGATGAAAGTGAGTGGTGTAAAGGAACTGAAAACAGTATGTCATCACATCATTTTTCTCCACAAAATCCAAGTAAACAAGTCTGATTACAGTGGCTCTGTACCAATTAGAGCCTGCTAACAGAAGTAGAGGATGTTATTATTTTAATTTCTGGGATAAGGGTGCCATCTCCCTACCTTTTCCCCTCCATTTTCATGTGGCATTCAAGAGCTCATGAGACATAGAAACAAATTCTATTGTATAAAATATTACTAACAGGGGATGACCAGTCTCAGTGAAAATTTTGGATTATCATACTTTAAATAAATATATACCTAGTGCTTTAAAATATAATTGCACTTATTTATGGAGAACCCAGATGTGCAAGTATAGTCATCAAGACTAGACTCTAGAATTTAGAAGAACGTGGGGAAAAAAAGCTCCCAGAAAACATATGTAGTGTACTTCATAGGAGAGTCTGGCATTCTTCACATAACCTCTACTGGACCATTGTGTGAAATAAGGCACTTCATTAGAAACACCAGAGACATTCGGATAGCAGATAATGAACAAAAAAGAGAAGAATAAGATGAAGAACTACTAAAGGCTAACATATTAATAAGTAAGATAATTTGACATGATTCAATAAAGGAAAAAGTGGTCCCCTATGGCATAATACAATTATTTTCATAAAGTAATTCTGAATAAATAAAAATAGGCTAAATTATGCTTGGTGCATTCTGTTTGATAGGGCACATAATTGTGCAATATGTGTTCCTAAGTTCTTTCAAAAAGGTATAATAATAGTAATTTGAACTTACTGAGCATTTAATATGGAACAAACATTGATCTAAAGTCTTTTTCATATATCTTCTCATTGAGTCCTCAGAACAACATTATGAAGATGTACCAATATTATCCCTATTTTACAGATGAGGAACTGAAGCCAAAAAGCATTCAGAAGTAGAATCATACTTAGCTCCCAAGTTTAGCTACTATATCCTATCTCCTTAATTAAAATAAATGAGTATTACTGCTTAAAACTAAAATCTCAGTTGTCTGGAAATTTTACTGTATGAATTCTTGCCGATACAATATAAATGAGACATTTATGCATATATTAAAATATACTTAATTACAACTGGGCTCCAATTTCATTACTTAAAGCAATCTTTCTGAAACTTTCTTTAGTGGTAGATAACAATGTTTTTACAATTATAATTTGATTGTTTTCTTGTAGGTGGAAGTGTACATACAGAATGAAGATAGCTTCAAGGTTAAGAACTTGCTGTCAAGGTACTTAGAAGAATGTTTAATCTGTCTTAGAACCTGAGATTTGCAAAATCATTAAGCCTTGCTGATGTTATTCTTTGGCTTTGCAAAAATATTTTTTAACTGATAGTACAAGGTAAACTTGAGCTTTGCTCTTGTCAAAATTATCTAGTTTCTAATTAGGGGAGCCTAATTTAATGAGATTTTTCTAAGTAGTTTGGATAAGACTTGGATGACTGACTTAAAGTAAGTGATGTTTTCTTTTTTTCTTAAGACTGGTTAATCATTTGATCATTTGTTGCTTTCATAATTGATCAGTCTAGCATTTCTCGTACAGCAGGGTAATTAGGCATTTGTTATAGACACTACGAGAGATGAGAAAAGAGACTTCAAAGGGATTAAATAAGCTACCGTTGCTCCTGTCCGCTGGACAGGCTGCAAAGGGTGGACAGACTGCAAAGGGTGGACAGGCTGCAAAGGGGCAGGAGAGTTGCAGCAACGACAGCTGGAGGTCCCCCCATGACAGTGTGTACATCACTAGGTGAGGGTTCCTGCTCACTACCTCTGCTAACTATTGGACTTTGTTCACACATTCATGTTACCAATTTGGTGAAGTGAGTGCTAATGCTAACTGCCAATGCCATTGGATTTCTCTAAAGCTTCTTTTGACGTACATAAGACCATTGGAAATCACTAAAAATTAAGGAGGAGACAGCTATCTGCAAATGTATTGGTCATCATATTATTTCAAGATGATGAAGGGAATCACCAAGTAAACTATCCTGGATGTCTATAACAGTTTATCAGAATTGGTTAAGTTCAATTAAATGCCTTGAAAGTTACTACAGAACAACAAACAAAACAACAATATTCACTACCAAGAAGTTGATTTACCCTTAATGATTTCACCCCAAGTGTGTATGCCATTTTCTTTAATTAAAAAAAAAATTCTAGGAAGTGAATGTGCTTTGGGTTTTTCAATTCTCTACACATTCATGGAGTACACCACATTCAAAAGACAATGCCTTTGGGGAGCCCTGGTTTGGCAGCTTGAGAATTTACTTTGAACAGACTAAAGACAGCTAAGCACAAACTGCAACTCAGCCCTCACACGTGTAAACACATGCTCCCAGAACCCATTCCTTTCAATGAGTAATGAATTGCCTCCCCTGTTCCCCAGAACTTTAGCCTTTTTCCAAAGGGCTATGTAGGCAAGTGCACTGGTGCGGAACAACCAGGTAAGATGAGACAGTCCGTTCAGCCCAGGTTATTAAAGGAAAGCGTTCACCTTTTTGATTCTGTGTCACTGTAGTTTCAGCCATTCATTTGTTCAATAAGAAGTTTGGTATGTTCTGCAAAATAATGAATATTGATCATAAAATCGATCACTTATTAAGAAACAGACTAAGGGAAATTGTTTATCCAATCAATTGTAATTTTTGATTTGTTATTTATATTTTCCAATTTCACTCACCCCTCCCTGAGGCTCTCCTGCTCTGAGGAACCATGTGAAAGGCATATAGACACTGGCTGGAACTTCTGAAAGAGCACAAAACCCAATACATTCATTATAGATTATGCTGGCTGAAATAGCCCATAATAAAAGAGAATGTGATTGAGAACTGCAAACACACTGCCTCTTGCACCTGTGGCAATTGGGCTGAAACTTTGTTTAGTAATAGACTTTTGCTAAAAAAGGGTGTGTGCTTTCTGTTCCTGATGTATATGCTGTATTATGCTTTAGAAGACAAAACATTTGCACACAATTAAAATTTCTGTGTGAGCTAACAAAGATGTTGAGTAAGCCTGTAAAGTGCTAAAGCACTTTGGATACATATGATATTTGTTTTACTAAAAGGGCTTCTATTTTAGAAATATGTTTATGGTACAATTAAAATTATATTTATCACTCTTAGAATTTTCTGAAGCTACAACAATGAACGTGTGCCCAGTTGAGGCAGGTTAGAAATAACTAAGTGATGCATTGTGTAGATGGATCCTGCAGACACATAGAGGGTGGATAAGAGCACACATATCCTTCAAGACCCTGGGAAAAGGGATCGCAGCTATGTGGAAAATACTGATTAGGACTTTGATGAGCCCTGTGGGAGAGAATGAGTGGGTCCTACTAGGAAATGGCAGACTTGATCGCCATTCCAGATGCCTGGTTAAAATGGGGAGTGAATTGGGTGCAACCTCTGAGTACAAATGCTTCTAGTCATTTTGCACTGATGTGGAAAACCAGAGCTCAGAACCCCTTTATACACTAAACTCATTCTTAATAGAAGAGAGTCCAACCTTTTGCCCTTTTTCCATAGTTCATCTAAGGCAAAGAAAATGTAACTACATCCCCGAGTGGCTTTTATCTTTCCCTGGGATTGGTGAGCACCAAGTGAAAATACTGCTCATGGTCATACTTCATCTGAAATGTGATTGTGACTATCCCTCCAGCTGGGTGCAGACACTGATGTAATTGTCTCTCTCTCTCTCTCTCTTTTCCCACCTGCTTAAGATCAGAACCCTTTCTTTACAGAATATGGTCTTGGGTATAATTTCCAACTGAAGTTTCAAGGTTAGGTGTTTAGTGGAAATCTTAAAGGTACAAAACCTAGGAGTCCTTTGTTAAAGAAATAAAAGGATTGTCAATTTTATTTTACTGTTTGGACATCCCTCTTGCATTTATCTTTAGACTTCACTACTGTTTGTCTTTCTCCTATTACTGTTAAACCTTTTCTCTGTGAACTAGCCTTCAATTTAGTTAGTTCAGCCGCCTCCTTGCTGAAGTGTGACTTCACTGCAGGAGTGAGAACTACTAACGTAATATAATAGTAATCTCATGAGTAGCAGTGGGTCCTCATGAGGGCCCATGACTTAAGAGGACCACCTCTTCAAAAAACGACTCCTTTCATTAAACTGCTTCATGTCCTTTCATGTCCCTTTTTTATTGTCCACTTACCTCTCACAAGTCCATTTATCCCTTGCCTCTTGCATCTTCAACAACTCAATGCCCTCTAGATCTCTCCCCTTTATTCTGTAAACCATGGATCTCCCTCAGACCGTGATTACCAGCCCACCCCCATAGCCACGCTCTCACTGCCCCTCCAAGCAAAGGTCTTCATTTTCAACTTTCCCTCCCTGACCATCTCCAAGAAGAGGTAACGGATGCTTGCCACTTCCTCTTTAGGACACTGCTGTCATGTTTCTAGAAAGCAGACTCTGGATGCACATCTTTTACTTTTTAACCATCCTTCTTTAACCATCTGCGTTTGGATTTATGAAATTGACTGTGTTTAAGAAATAAATAACAATAATTTTATTCCTAAATCTTTCAATCCCTTTTTAATCTCTAGGCTCTATGACTTGTCTGCGGCATGTGATGTCTCTGGGACACACCGCCTTCATTTGTTCATTTGACAAGCAAGCTCTATTTCCAGGGCTTGAACTATATCCATGAACAAAGCAAATACAAATTTCTGCCTTTACATTTTAAAGGAAGAACACAGAAAGTAAGCAATTGAGAGACTAAATAAAAACTATATAATTGGTTGTAAGGCATGCAGGACCCAAGGCATCTCATTTAAGGGGGACTCTGGTAGGGTCCACACTTGCACTACCTTACTTTAAATTCTGTGAACTAGCTGTCTCACTTGAACATTTCAGGAAAAGGGGATAGATTTAGCCAAGGCTAAATCCCAAATTCAGGAGTGTGCCTGTTAGGTTCTAGTGGGAAGAAGTCAGTGTCAGAACAGAGAGGGTGAGATGGGGCAAGTAGTGGAAGATAAGATTAGAGAGGTACCACTTGGGGAGAGGTAACACAGAAACCTATCATATAGGCACCGGCAGCCGTGGGTAATTGTCAGGACTTTGGCTGTAAAAGACTGAGTAGGAAGTGAGGGGTATTTGGGCAGAGAACTGATATCATTTGCCTGACATTTTAAGAACCTCATTCTGTCTGCTGTGTTGGGTTGAAAACATTAGGAGACAAGGGAAGCAGGGATGATGGCAGCAATGTTAAGCTAAAGAAGATGTTGGCTTGGACCAGGTGGTAGAAATGACAAGGGGGAAGAAAGTGGTCGGACTCTAAACATATTTGGAAGGTTGAGTCAACCTGATTTGCTGATGGACTGGATGCAGGGTACAACAGAAGGAAAGGAGTCAAAGATAGTTCCTGTGGTTCTGGCCTTTGCTTAAAGGAAAGCGTTTTTCCAAGTTTTTGTTTCTAGGTTTCTGACTCTTATCTTCTTCACATGTTCCTTTTCCTGCTTCTGCTTTTGCCTCAGTATTATGGGCCTTCCCTCTGCTACTTCCTCAGGCTTTGCCTCTCTCTGTGCTCTCTCTCATTCCTGCCATTACAGAACCATCCAAAATTCCTGTTTCCAGCCCTGACCTCTCCCTTGGGTTCTGGTGCTGTTTCCCACTCTCTATTTTCAGATTTCTATTAAATTTGCAGTCATCCTCTGGTCATCCAGGCTTAAAATGCTCTGTCTTCATTGCACTACTACTAGTGTCATTTCCTTCATTAGGATTCTTCTGGGGAGGGTACAATTGAGGCATGTTTGTAAGAAGCACTTAGAAACATTCACTGAGATGGCTGGTGAGCTTTCTACTGGGCGGCGTGGGTAGCAGAATACGGCAGCTGAGCTCCTCTCTGACGTAGAGTCCCTGATAGAAGCTTAGCCTTGGGCTTTCTAGGCTTGGCCTTGTAGGACAGGGATTCACGCAGTTTGGAGTAGTAACTAAGTCAGAACCATGTTGCTTTGCATAATAAAAGACTGATACATTTTAAATTTTCAGTGAAAAAGTCTGGAAGTCAGAGATAGAAACTAACAAAGGTAGATACCATGTGAAAAAATGAAGAGAGAAAAAGACAAAATTTGATACAAGCCTCGTGTCAGGGGTAAGAAAGGATTGGGAGAACGCAAGTATCTGTTTTGGGATTTTGGAGTTATTGTAAAAATGCAAGGAAAGTTTCACTTGTGTTTTTTTAAATCTTCGGAGAAGACTACAGTATGCACTAATGGATTTTTGAGACAAAGGTCTTTGGAGACTCTCAATCTCTCAATGAATTCTGAGTCCTGCAGTTGGGTTGCAGAGGGTCCAGAAATGAGATATCACTTGGTGGCAAAATGGCTAGAAACAAGAGAAAGCAAACTTCTGTGTTAACCTGCTTCTCTCATTCCCACAATTACAGATTCTTATTCTGTCTCAGTAATGTCATTTTGCCTTTGCTTCTCCATTGTCACCAGATTTTTCTCTCGTCTGGAAATATGTAGTGAGGTCATACTAACTAATTTCCCTATCACTTGTCTTTTTCTTTTTTTTCTTTTTTTTTTTGTATTTTTCTGAAGCTGGAAACGGGGAGGCAGTCAGACAGACTCCCGCATGCGCCCGACCGGGATCCACCCGGCATGCCCACCAGGAGGCAACACTCTGCCCATCCGGGGCGTCGCTCTGTCATGACCAGAGCCACTCTATCGCCTGGGGCAGAGGCCAAGGAGCCATCCCCAGCGCCCGGGCCATCTTTGCTCCAATGGAGCCTTGGCTGTGGGAGGGGAAGAGAGAGACAGAGAGGAAGGAGAGGGGGATGGGTGGAGAAGCAGATGGGCGCCTCTCCTGTGTGCCCTGGCCGGGAATCAAACCCGGGACTTCCGCACGCAAGGCCAACGCTCTACCACTGAGCCAACTGGCCAGGGCCACTTGTCTTTTTCTTGACTAGTGTAAACTTCATAGGACTTTAGATTAATTATCCTAAATTATGATCATACTAGAGAGAGAAAAGATGGAATTTCACAAGCATAGGTGACAAACTGAGGTGGCTATAGCCTGAGTCAATTTTTTTTCTTTTTTTAAAGATTTTATTTGTTGATTTTTAAGAAAAGATATAGAGAGAGAAGGGGGAAGGAGCAGGAAGCATTAACTCATAGTAGTTGCTTTCCATATGTGTCTTGACTGGGCAGGTTCAGGGTTTCAAACTGGTGACCTCAGTGTTCCAGGTCGACAAGTTATCCATTATATCACCAGAGGTCAGACACCTGCGTCCAATTTCATTTGGCCTTAGCCAGATAACACATTTCCCCCCATTTAATTTGAATGCCTTTGTGCATCATATGTGTAATATAGTTTCCACCATTCCCTGTTGTTTGACACCCAGCCTGCTTTACTCAATCAACATTGGTTGGATGCCTCTGAAGTCATTTGACTTTACACCCTTAGAAGTTAAAGCCATAATGTCAAAGTTAGACAGACATGAATTGAATTCAGCTCAACTACTTGCTCTGTGATCTTGGGCAAGCTATGGTAGCAACTTGAGCCTGTTTTCACCTAGGTGAAATAAGAATAAAATACCAATTCTATTGTGAGGTTTTGATGACAGTATAAAATTATACTATCAGTGAATAAGCCCTTAAAATGATAGTAATTAATTTTTATATCATTCTTCTACAATGAAGCTTTCATACTTTCCCATTAGCATCTAAGCAAAGATAGCAGACTTATCCTAGCCTTTGGACCCTAATGCTTTACTCCTGATATGTTCTTCTAGTGTGTTATCCTTCTAACTCTTTGTATCCATCAGTCTATTTGCTGTCCTTTAAAAAAGCCCCATTTATGCCCATGTCTGTGGTCTTTATCTTGCCTTCCCCATCCACTTATGTGCCCTCTTTATAAATCTTCACCTGTCATAAACGTACTCATCTTTTGAGACCCAATCATGATATTCTCTTATGAAGACTTTTCTCTTTCCTGAAGGTAGATGTCATCCCTACCCCTTACTAAGACTCATTGGCCATATCAAGCCATAGATCACATGTGTCTTACACCTTGAGAACGTAGTTTTTTATTTACTAGATTGTCAGCTCTTTGTAGCATGGACCATGTTTATTTCATCCTTGTAGCCATTATGATGCTTGATAGTCTACAGTTCTCTCCACAATTCCCCAAACGATGGACTAATCTATGTGGGGTACCAGTCTCCTACTTGGCAATCAGAATAAATATATTAAATGTAAGAATAAATAGGTGAAGAAATGTATTAGTAAATTGATGGTAAGCCAATGAAATTTGTGATGTCTTCTCTTGATATATTTTAGCAGTAGAGTCAGACCAGCCATCTAAAAAGGTAAGGTATCCTATTTCTTAGGAATTGCAAAAGGGTTATTTTTGTTTTGTTTTGAAATTTAGGTTTTTAAACTTAGATTGGTCTTTAATCTTATCAGTTTATTATGATTTTTGATTCTGGCTGCTGTTCTTGGCTTATTGCTCTTAAAAGTTCCCAAAGACTAGAACCCTTAAGAATCAAGTACTCTCCCCCCTTTTTGCTTTTGTCTTAAATCTTTCTTCTTTTTTAACTGGCTCTCACCCTTGTTCAGTGTTAGCAATTTTCTTTCTACTCCCTCCTGTTGAATGGCAATTTTATTGTGAGTTCCTTAAATTTGTGGGAAATTATAACTCTAAAGATATGCATTTGTGTATAATAAACAAAGTATATAGAGAGTCATATTACACACATCTTTGAAGGTTATCCATGTGTGTTTGTTTTAGCAAATATACTGTACCAGTTTTCTTTTGTGTTTCCCTTTAAATTCAGTTTCTCAATAGATACTCAAGCACTGTTAAGCTGAGCTAGTTAGACTATCTAGGAAATAAAGAACTTGACATAGCTCAGTCTCCTTGGTTGTTGTACAAATGCTTGAAAATAGGAACAGGCACTCACTCTAGCAATTCAGTAGTCAGCTTGTGAAACCCTGAAACATCTTTTGGGAAACTGTTCCAGGAGCCGGGCAGCAACTCTAGCAATTTGCCATCATGGTGTGGCAGTTTCAATAAGTCTTTGCTTTTCCTTCTATGTCCACTTCCTTTCTCCCCACTGTATTTACTGATGGCTTTTCTCTCTACTTTCATTCTCTTTGTTTCATGGCATTGTTTAATTGTAGTTCTACTTCTGTATGGCTTCTACTGTTTCATGGATTCAGTTTACTGTCCATGTATCTTTCAGAGCATGTGGCACACCAACTCTTTATAAATCTTTCCACAGGACACCTTCAAATCCCCTAAGGTGAAGATCTAATTGACTAGTTTTAGTGTTCAGTATATAATTACCCAACTGGTTAACATTTTGCACAGTCATTGCATGGGCTTCCCTTACCTTTATTTCACATGGCTGACGTTGGTACAGGTGCTAATTCCTGGTCCAAGCATTTAGAATACAAGTTTCTTTTAAAAAGGCCACAAAAGGCAGAATAACCCATGTGTGAGTAACTAGATGTGACTTTTTTGTTTAGAAGATTGTGGGTCTAATAGTTTCTCTGGGTATACAATTAAATATTTAGCAATTGTTTAATTTAGAAAATATTTATAATTGTTTGTAGAGTATGTCTGTACAAGACAAGGTGGGTTAGAGGTTTCAGTTTTTCTATGTAATTGCTCACTATAAGTAATAATATATAATAATATATAAGATATTAAAAAATTATAGTGGCCTGACCATGTAGTGGCGCAGTGGATAGAGCATCGGACTGGGATGCCGAGGACCCAGGTTCAAGACCCCAAGGTCGCCACCTTGAGTGCAGGTTCATCTGGTTTGAGCAAAAGCTCACCAGCTTGGACCCAAGGTCACTGGCTCGAGCAAGGGGTTACTCGGTCTGCTGAAGGCCCGCAGTCAAGGCACATATGAGAGAGCAATCAATGAACAACTAAGGTGTCGCAATGCGCAACAGAAAACTAATGATTGATGCTTCTCATCTCTCCATTCCTGTCTGTCTATCCCTCTCTCTGACTCTCTCCCTGTCTCTGTGGAAAAAAAAATTATAGTGCCGAACAGGGCTTCAGAATTTATCTATTCTAGCAGTTCTCAAACTTATTGATCTCAGGACTACTTTACAATTTAAAAATTTATTGAGGATCCTAAAGAGCTTGGTTTGTATGAGTTGTGTTTATCATTATTTTGTGTTAGATTTTTACATCTTTTAACTGTTTATTAATTTTTTAAAATATTAATAAATACATTATAAATAAATAAAATAATGCATTGTGGAAAACAATAGTTTTTATTAGCATGGAAAGTGTCATTGTTTTACTTATTTTTAAAAATCTCTTTAAGGTCTGGTTTCATGAAATATAGCTAGATTCTTCTATTGGCTTTAGCATTTAAACTGTTGTGATGTTACCTGTATTGTGATGAACTGAGGCACATTAAACTTCTTGATAGTTTATTTGAACATACCTCGATTCAGATTGAGCAGTGTCAAATTGATAGTGGTTAGGAACACTCTACCAAGGGAAGCTAGGGGCAGACTTTTTATAGGGAAGATGTGGAAGCCAAGAAAAGCAGTTATTTGATTGGCTATAGCTGAAGCGGTTGCCTAATTTGGGAAAGCCAACTTGGCTGTTGTAATTAGTTGTTCTTAAGTTTTACTTTCTCGAATTCTAATGTATCTACTCTGGCTTACGTTTTGATTTGCTTAAATAAGCTCTCAAAGCATTAGAGCTAACTCAGTCGAATGTCCTCCTCTTGCAGCTTCTGGGAAATGCCATTGTACACTTGTGAGCAAATGAGAGTAAATTAGGCAAATAGCATCATAATATTGTTATGAAAATTGTTTTGATCTCACAAACACCCTGAAAAAATTTTAGAGACCTCTGTAGTTCTTGGACTACATTTTGAAAATCGTTACAGTGATGTCACGGAAATGGCGCCGTGAGAAGCGCGTCCGACAGCTCTCCCCTAAATCACAACAAATTTATCAACTAGAAACAGAAAAATTTATCCTCGGAGCATTCCGGAGTTCCACACAAACTGAAAGCAAAAGGACTGTTATCACTTGAATCTGAGAGACTAGGGTGTGGAGGAAGCAACCGCAGCAACGACGCTCATTCAAGCCGCGAGGGAGTGCGCCTGCATGCTATCAATAAGACCACCCTCAGATGCCGATAAGAAAGAGGAAATCGAATATTATGGATACAAAAGAAAGAGAGGTAACACAAATAGATGTGGAAAAATCTATGGAGAAAAGACTTAACATATTGGAAGCCTTGGAGCTAAATAACAGAGAATTTAAAATAGAAATCTTAAAAATACTCAGAGATATACAAGAAAACACAGAAAGGCAATATAGGGAGATCAGAAAACAACTCAATGAACACAAAGAATATATTACCAAGGAAATTGAAACTATAAAAACAAATCAAACAGAAATGAAAAACTCAATTCACGAGCTGAAAAACGAGGTAACAAGCTTAGCTAACAGAACAGCCCAGATTGAAGATAGGATTAGTGAAATAGAAGACAAACAACTTGAGGCACAACAGAGAGAAGAAGAAAGAGACTCAAAAATAATAAAAAATGAGAAAGCCCTACAGGAATTGTCTGACTCCATCAGAAAGAATAACATAAGAATAATAGGTATATCAGAGGGAGAAGAGAAAGAAAATGGAATGGAGAATATACTCAAACAAATAATAGACGAGAACTTCCCAAGCCTGTGGAAGGAACTAAAGCCTCAAATTCAAGAAGCAAACAGAACACCAAGTTTTCTTAGCCCCAACAAACCCACTCCAAGGCACATCATAATAAAGATGACACAAACCAATGACAAAGAAAAAATTCTCAAGGCAGCCAGGGAAAAGAAGAGTACAACATATAAAGGAAGGCCTATTAGATTATCATCAGATTTCTCAGCAGAAACTCTACAAGCTAGAAGAGAGTGGACCCCAATATTTAAAGCCCTGAAAGAGAGGAATTTTCAGCCAAGAATACTATACCCATCAAAGCTATCCTTCAAGTATGAAGGAGAAATAAAAACATTCACAAATACAGAAAAGATGAGAGAATTTATCAACAGAAAGCCCCCACTCCAGGAAATACTAAGGGGGGTTTTCCAACCAGATTCAAAGAACAAAAGAAAACAACACCACAAGTAACAGCTCCACCAAGAACACAATAAAACCAAATGTAAACTGTGACAACAAAGGAAAAAAAGGGGGGAGAGGATGGAGATTAACAGTAGCAAAGGATGATGAAGTGCAGAAATACTTATAAGATAGGGTACTACAATGAATATGGTAGGTACCCTTTTCATTACTTAATGGTAACCAACCTTAAAAAAACCACCACAAAAACACTTGACTTAAAAAAGGTAGCAACAGAGGAAAGAAGTATGGAACACAAACAAACAAAAACAAATGATAGAAAAACAAAAGAGAAGAATCAAACTAGATACAAAACTAACAGAAAGCAATTTATAAAATGGCAGTAGGGAACCAACAAGTGTCGATAATTACACTAAATGTAAATGAATTAAACTTACCAATAAAAAGACACAGAGTAGCAGAATGGATTAAAAAAGAAAATCCAACTATATGCTGCCTACAAGAAACACATCTAAGCAACAAGGATAAAAACAAATTCAAAGTGAAAGGCTGGAAAACAATACTCCAAGCAAACAACACCCAAAAAAAAGCAGGTGTAGCAATACTCATATCTAATAATGCTGACTACAAGACAGAAAAAGTACTCAGAGACAAAAATGGTCATTTCATAATGATTAAGGGGAAGTTGAATCAAGAAGACATAACAATCCTTAATATATATGCACCAAACCAAGGAGCACCAAAATATATAAGACAGCTACTTATTGACCTTAAAACAAAAACTAACAAAAATACAATCATACTTGGAGACCTCAATACACCGCTGACGGCTCTAGATCGGTCATCCAAACAGAGAATCAATAAAGATATAGTGGCCTTAAACGAAATACTAGAACACCTGGATATGATAGACATCTACAGGACACTTCATCCCAAAGCCACAGAGTATACATTTTTCTCTAGTGTACATGGAACATTCTCAAGAATTGACCATATGTTGGGCCACAAAGACAATATCAGCAAATTTAGAAAAATTGAAATTGTACCAAGCATATTTTCTGATCATAAAGCCTTGAAACTAGAATTCAACTGCAAAAAAGAGGGGGAAAAACCCACAAAAATGTGGAAACTAAACAACATACTTCTAAAAAATGAATGGGTCAAAGCGGAAATAAGCGCAGAAATCAAAAGATATATACAGACAAATGAAAATGAAAATACGACATATCAGAATCTCTGGGATGCAGCAAAAGCAGTAATAAGAGGAAAGTTCATATCACTTCAGGCCTATATGAACAAACAAGAGAGAGCCAAAGTAAACCACTTAACTTCACACCTTAAGGAACTAGAAAAAGAAGAACAAAGACAACCCAAAACCAGCCGAAGAAAGGAGATAATAAAAATCAGAGCAGAAATAAATGAAATAGAGAACAGAAAAACTATAGAAAAAATCAATAAAACAAGGAGCTGGTTCTTTGAAAAGATCAACAAAATTGACAAACCCTTGGCAAGACTCACCAAGGAAAAAAGGCACAGGACTCAAATAAATGAAATCCAAAATGAAAGAGGAGAGATCACCACAGACATCATAGAAATACAAAGAATTATTGTAGAATACTATGAAAAATTATATGCCACCAAATACAACAATCTAGAAGAAATGGATAAATTCCTAGAACAATACAACCTTCCTAGACTGAGTCATGAAGAAGCAGAAAGCCTAAACAGACCAATCAGCAGGGAGGAAATAGAAAAAACTATTAAAAATCTCCCCAAAAATAAAAGTCCAGGCCCAGACGGTTATACTAGTGAATTCTATCAAACATTCAAAGAAGACTTGGTTCCTATTCTACTCAAAGTCTTCCAAAAAATTGAAGAAGAAGCAATACTTCCAAACACATTTTATGAGGCCAACATAACCCTCATACCAAAACCTGGCAAGGATGGCACAAAGAAAGAAAACTACAGACCAATATCTCTAATGAATACAGATGCTAAAATACTAAACAAAATACTGGCAAACCGAATACAACAACATATTAAAAAAATAATACATCATGATCAAGTGGGATTCATCCCAGAATCTCAAGGATGGTTCAACATACGCAAAACGGTTAACGTAATACACCATATCAACAAAACAAAGAACAAAAACCACATGATCTCAATAGATGCAGAAAAGGCTTTTGATAAAATACAACACAATTTTATGTTTAAGACTCTCAACAAAATGGGTATAGAAGGAAAATATCTCAACATGATAAAGGCCATATATGATAAACCATCAGCCAACATCCTATTAAACGGCATAAAACTGAGAACTTTCTACCTTAAATCAGGAACAAGACAGGGTTGTCCACTCTCTCCACTCTTATTCAACGTAGTGCTAGAAGTTCTGGCCAGAGCAATCAGACAAGACAAAGAAATAAAAGGCATCCATATCGGAAAAGAAGAAGTAAAGCTATCACTTTTTGCTGATGATATGATCCTATACATCGAAAACCCGAAGGACTCCACAAAAAGATTATTAGAAACAATAAACCAATACAGTAAGGTCGCAGGATACAAAATTAACATACAAAAGTCCATAGCCTTTCTATATGCCAACAATGAAATATTAGAAAACGAACTCAAAAAAATAATTCCCTTCACGATTGCAACAAAAAAAATAAAATACCTAGGAATAAACATAACAAAGAACATAAAGGACCTATATAATGAAAATTACAAAGCATTGTTAAGGGAAATCGAAAAAGATACAATGAGATGGAAAAATATTCCTTGTTCTTGGATAGGAAGAATAAATATAATCAAAATGGCCATATTACCCAAAGCAATATACAAATTTAATGCAATTCCCATCAAAATCCCTATGAGATTTTTTAAAGAAATGGAACAAAAAATCATCAGATTTATATGGAACTATAAAAAACCCCGAATAGCCAAAACAATCCTAAGGAAAAAGAATGAAGCTGGGGGCATTACAATACCTGACTTTAAACTATATTATAGGGCCACGATAATCAAAACAGCATGGTATTGGCAAAAAAATAGACACTCAGACCAATGGAACAGAATAGAAAGCCCAGAAATAAAACCACATATATATGGTCAAATAATCTTTGATAAAGGGGCCAACAACACACAATGGAGAAAAGAAAGCCTCTTCAACAAATGGTGTTGGGAAAACTGGAAAGCCACATGCAAAAGAATGAAACTCGACTATAGCCTGTCCCCGTGTACTAAAATTAATTCAAAATGGATCAAATACCTAAATATAAGACCTGAAACAATAAAGTACATAGAAGAAGACATAGGTACTAAAATCATGGACCTGGGTTTTAAAGAACATTTTATGAACTTGACTCCAATGGCAAGAGAAGTGAAGGCAAAGATAAATGAATGGGACTACATCAGAATTAAAAGTTTTTGCTCAGCAAGAGAAACTGATATCAAAATAAACAGACAGCCAACTATATGGGAACTGATATTTTCAAACGACAGCTCAGATAAGGGCCTAATATCCAAAATTTACAAAGAACTCATAAAACTCAACAACAAACAAACAAACAATCCAATAAAAAAATGGGAAGAGGACATGAACAGACACTTCTCCCAGGAAGAGATACAAATGGCCAACAGATATATGAAAAGATGCTCAGCTTTATTAGTTATTAGAGAAATGCAAATCAAAACTACAATGAGATACCACCTCACCCCTGTTAGATTAGCTATTATCAACAAGACGGGTAATAGCAAATGTTGGAGAGGCTGTGGAGAAAAAGGAACCCTCATACACTGTTGGTGGGACTGTAAAGTAGTACAACCATTATGGAGGAAAGTATGGTGGTTCCTCAAAAAACTGAAAATAGAACTACCTTATGACCCAGCAATCCCTCTACTGGGTATATACCCCAAAACCTCAGAAACATTGATACGTGAAGACACATGTAGCCCCATGTTCATTGCAGCACTGTTCACAGTGGCCAAGACATGGAAACAACCAAAAAGCCCTTCAATAGAAGACTGGATAAAGAAGATGTGGCACATATACACTATGGAATACTACTCAGCCATAAGAAATGATGACATCAGATCATTTACAGCAAAATGGTGGGATCTTGATAACATTATAAGGAGTGAAATAAGCAAATCAGAAAAAAACAAGAACTACATGATTCCATACATTGGTGGAACATAAAAATGAAACTAAGAGACATGGACAAGAGTGTGGTGGTTACCAAGGGTGGGGGGGAGGGAGGACATGGGAGGGAGGGAGGGAGAGAGTTAGGGGGAGGGGGAGGCGCACAGAGAACTAGATAGAGGGTGACGGAGGACAATCTGACTTTGGGCGAGGGGTTTGCAACATAATTTGATGACAAAATAACCTAGACATGTTTTCTTTGAATATATGTACCCTGATTTATTAATGTCATCCCATTACCATTAATAAAAATTTATTAAAAAAAAAAAGAAAAAAAAAAAGAAAATCATTACAGAATCTGATTTTATAGAAGAGGAAACAAGGCTCAGAGAACAGTGGTGACTTGCTCAGGTGAGTTGGTGGCAGAGTAGGGTTTGAAATAAGGTATCTTATTTCTTCATTATATCAAGATTCAAATACCAAATACCAAAGAACCAGCTTTGCCCACACTGTGACCCGAAGAGTTGACATAATGTCAGGTTTCTACCTTTTTCTTACTGTGGAAACTTAGGTTCCAATGGTTAACTGAGTTCTGGGCTCAAGGATTAGAACACAGGATCCAGGAGATCTTGTCCTCTTTTTAGCCTGTGTGTGCTGGAGTTTTTCTCTAAAGCCTATGTACTGAAGGTTTATTATAGAAAAATAAACAAATCGGAACTTAAGAGGACATGACTGGTTCACACCAGTCCCTCTCAGCATTTTCTACGTGAGATCATATAGGACAATCGCAGAAGCGCCAGTCTTTATTATTGCCTTTAATTTCCCCACGGCCCAAGACCAACACTGTCCTTTCCCTTTGTTGTGCTCTTGGCAGAAAGCCATTCCCTCATGGTTAGACTTAATTGGAATCCAAGCCAAAGGGGGGTGGGCCAGGCTGCCATGTTGTGGCACTTTCCCGAGCCAGTTCTTTGGGGAATGTGTGTGTTCAGTTGCTATAATGATGTAATATAAGATTTATTGCATAGTACATAGTACTAAAGAAAGAATGCAGTTTTTAACTTCTCTAAAGTTAATTTTAAAGAAATCAGAAAGAAGTATATTTTTATCCAAATTTTGACCTGAATAAATAAATGTGTTTACATATATAATATGTATATATATGTGTGCTGGCTACACACACACACACACACACACACACACACACACTTCATCCTGAAGTTAAACGGCCTCCAGATAATTATAGTAGTAAACACCCTCTTCTTAGAGCAGGTGCATGTGCTTTTTGAGAAACATCTGAAAAAATACTGAAATCATTCACTATAAACTTGGAATATAAATCATGAACCTTCTGACTCCACACATACGCATTTTAACACATAAAAACCTTCTAATTATCTGAATAAATGATTAATTTCTAGAGGTTTTCAGATTAAAAAATAAAATGCTATTTATGTACCAACTGTATTATCCCTTCTGAATAAAGGATTTCCATGTGACTTTATGCCTGCTGACTTGAAATGTAAGTGCTCAGGTACATTTCCATCTCTCAGTGTTTATGATGTTGAGATTGTAGTCCATTAATTTCTGTGCTACAAGGTGGGACTATACCCTCTTCCAATGGGAGTTGAAGAAAATGACTGGCCTGCATTCTATTCCATTTTCTATTTTCTCTGATTTTGCAGAGTATTCTAATCTTCTTCAGATGAGTGGAATCATAGCTCTTTTTGCTTGACAGCCAAGACAAAGACCAAGCTGTCCAGAAGATTGAGTGCCATTTTATTCCTCTGTTGACATTCCTGATGAGACAGGGCAGGACATCAGGAAATTCTTCCAAGAAGATGCTTTGAGCTTTTATAATAATACAACTGACACTTTCAGACTGAACTAGTATACCGCAAAACTTTTGCTCTCTGAAAATATTAATAAGCTTTCTTACAATAGTAATTATAAAGGAACAAGGTTTTGCCCACTATCTACCAACCAAAGTTTGAATGTTTTTCTGATTCATGAAATTTGTTTTTTAAAGTTTTCACAGGAATTTCTGGAGCCCTTTATGTATCTCTTTAAATCTCATTCTCTCAGTCTTGTGTCCCCCAAGTAACCATAGCCCACATTTTTAGTTAATACTTTCCTTGTTTTTTTCTTTGCAAAAGTTTAACTTCATTTGAATGGGATTATGCTCTGTGTATTTTTCTCTGACATCTTTCCTAAAATGATATGCCCTTGAGTTCCATCTATTCCTGTATACTATTTTTTTTAATTCTCAGAAAATCAGAATTATCTAAGTTAAAGTTGTTTCCCTGTCACCTTTCAAAGATCTCAAGTTTTTAGCCACTTGAACAGATATTCCTGTCAAGTTGTATATTCTGTGGTTTATTTTTATTTTATAAAGCCAATGCTACTTACCTGTGATTAGTTCAGAAGCAGCCAGGGGCTATCAATATCATCACTTTTGCATAAAGCAAAAAAAAAATAAACCCTAAAATGCCATATGTACTTATGATTCAAGTATATTTTCTTTGACAGGTTAGTTTAAAATTGGGTAGATGTCTTCCAAAGTATTTACAAAAAGGAGAGAATATAAAAGAATGAGTAACATAGTGTTTATAGTCTTATATGTACAAGTAAAGAAAAAGACATTTTTATAAGTTTGAGGGGCCTAAAATATCCTAGTTTCGATGAATCGGTCCCTGACAGTTATGAATGGTGGACTAGTTGCATTAAAGCAATGAGAGAGCTAATAGCAGGTTTGAAACTGGGTTTGAATAAATCATCAACCAAACACATAACAGTGCTGGAAGAACAGGCCAGACCCTGTGCAGCCATGTGCTCCCCGGTTGCCTGGAGACCATGAATCTTGGGCATTGTAGAAATATTGGAAATATTTTTTTTGTCACCTTAAGTTTCCTAAAGCCTTTAAAATATATATTTAAATATTAAATGTATTTAGTGTAAAGTTCAATATATACTTTTCTTAAACTAACACTGGCACTATTATATATAAAGTGTTCATGATTATATGTAAGGTGTTAGGCAGCTTTAAAATTAGGGTATATATTTGAAATCTTAAATGGAATTGACCTTTCGTATAACTTTTGAATAGGTGCAACATGACTACTGTGCTACTTTTTAGAATCTTTTCAGTGATTACATAATTCCTTCAATATGGTATCATTAAACTTGTAGGAGGTGGAAGCCATTGCAAAATTCCCATTTAAATTTAGTTAAAACTCTTATGAAAATAATTTATTTAATTTTTTACATACAAATAACATAAAAAAGCAGGAAAGAAGTTACTGAAACATAATTCTGTACTAAATTAAAAGAGTGTTTTCATTTTGCCTCTCTTATTATGACAGTTGAATAATATATGCTATACTAAATTGATGTCTAGTATAAAGAGCAAAGATCAAGAAATAAGTGTTTAGAACACTAAATTATATGTTAAAAAACTATAAATAGCTTAATAAATATATTCTTACATGTAAAAAGCAGAAAATTGCAGGCCACAAAGTAGATGATCCAAATGGTGCTGTTTTGAAATCACCTTTAGAGCAATACTCATTATCTCGAGTTTTATAACTCCTGCACATAAAACTCTAGTTTTTGTAAAATAGTCCTTTAGAAATGCATGTTTTTTTTCTTTTATGTCTCATTTCATTCCTGAAATGATTTGAACTGACTCACAGATAGATGGTTCAAAGGTCAGAATTTATAGTTGGGATAATTAATGAAGAGACAAAATATCAGTAAACACATAAAAGCCAGTGAACAAGAATTTATAGATCATGTATGCACATGTATCTATATATTTCTACCATATTGGCTGTCACATCACAGATATGTCACTGAGTTTTCTAGAAACCGTGGCAAGGAGAGAAAGGCACTTGGTTTGGGTTCTATATGATAACAATTTTTCTGCCTGGGACCAGCCCAGATTTTCATGATACTGAGAGTAAGCAAAAGTTTATTTTAAACTTGTATAACTAACCTAACCTCTAACCCTTAGGTTAACATTAGAGTTATTATTACTAAAGGTCTACTTTTTTTTTTTTTTTTGCAGGAGAAAGGTATAGACATGGACAGACAAACAGGAAGGTCAAGAGATAACCATCAACTCATAGGTACAGCACCTTAGTTCTTCACTCATTGCTTTCTCATATGTGCCTTTACTGGGGGGCTCCAGCCAGGCCAGTGACCCCTTGCTCAAGCCAGCGACCTTGGGCTTCAAGACAGTTGTGTCTATAATCACACACTCAAAGCAGTGTCCACCCTCAAGCTGGTGACCCCACCCTCAATCTGGTGACCCCACGCTCAAGCTGGATGAGCCCATGCTCAAGCTGGATGAGCCCACGCTCAAGCTGGATGAGCCCATGCTCAAGCTGGCAACCCCAGGGTTTCCAACCTGGGTCCTTAGTGTCCCAGGCTAATGCTCTATCCACTGTACCACTGTCTGGTCAGGCTACCCTCTTTCTATGTGTATTTTTATTTCATCTTTTTTTAATTATTAATTTTAATGAGAGAGGAAGGGAGAGAGAGAGACAAGAACATCAATCTATTTCTGTTTGTGTCCTGACCAGCAACCTCTGCACTATGGGACAACACCCTAACCAACCTAGCTATCCAACCAGGGCTTTATTTCAACTTAATGAGTAAAGTGTTTAGAGATAGTGGAACTCTCTTCAGCCTCAGGATAAGAATGGCTCACTTTAAAGCCAAAGGAGACTCGAATAAACAGAACATAGTATATATTTATGTGTGTTCAGGTAATGCTATAAAAAAAAAGTTCCAATCACAATTAAATGGCCTCCAAAAACTAGAGTTCTTTTAACTATGATGTTACAGTCCAAGATGAGCATTCCAGGTTAGCTGGTGGCTCTGCTCTCCGTTCAGGGATCTAGATTTCTCATCATAGTGTTCTACCATCACTCAGGCCCTTATTAATATTCTCATGGTCAATGCATGGTTGCTGTGGAATCTAACCAGTGACAAGGAGGAGAGCATTGACAAGGCACACCCAATCTCAAGGATTAGGTCTACAGGTGCCAGATTTTACTTCTGTTCATAGTCTATTGGTGAGAGATGTCATGTAGTTGTGCCAAGATTCAGGAGGGGCTGGGAAATATAGACTAGCCATGTTCTTAGGAAATAGAGAACAGACTTTGGCAGGAAAATATTACTATTTTAGAGGAAGTTTTTTCAGAGCAACACTCTGAAATCTTAGTTCATCAATTGAATACCTAGTAGCATGTCATTCCATTTTGCTTATCAAATCAGTAAAAATGTTGATGAACTAAACTCATTTCTTTTGGTTCCCATTTTCATATGTGTTCTTCATCCCTTCCTGATTTTCATTTAATATTATTTTTTAACTTTTTGTTCTTCATATTTCATAATCAGGTTTGTTTATCTTCCTTTCTTAACCTCCTATATCTACTTCATCACACACTCTGATAACCCCTTTCCTCAATATCTCCTCAATCCAGTTCACTGGTCATTTCCTCCACCGTTGGCCTAGGGTAGGCATTACTTCCTCTTGTCTGGATCTGTAGATAGCCTTGCTGGCTTCAGTCTCCTCCCCATTTATCTTGTTCTATACATACCTATTCTTTATCCCCCTCATTATTGACGGTGATAAAACAAAGATAAGACATGTACTCAAACTACACTGTAGTGTAAAAAGTTAGTGATGCAGTTGGAGATGTTAAGATCACAAGGTTCACAGTGAATCACCTACCAGAGGAACTATGTGATAGCAAAATCTTATTTTTTGGACTTCCTTGGAAATATGAGAAAAGAAATATGGAGCGTGAGTCTTACAAACATTAGAGAAAAAAATAAATGGAGAAAACGACCATATTAGCTTTTTTTTTTTTTTTTTTTTTTTTTGACAGAGTCAGAGAGAGGGATAGATAGGGACAAACAGACAGGAATGGAGAGAGATGAGAAGCATCAATCATCAGTTTTTCATTGTGACACCTTAGTTGTTCATTGATTGCTTTCTCATATGTGCCTTGACCGTGGGCCTTCAGCAGACTGAGTAACCCCTTGCTCGAGCCAGCAACCTTGGGTCCAACCTGGTGAGTTTTTGTTCAAACCAGATGAGCCCGCGCTCAAGCTGGTGACTTCGGGGTCTCGAACCTGGGTCCTTCCGCATCCCAGTCCGATGCTCTATCCACTGTGCCACTGCCTGGTCAGGCCCATATTAGTTTTTTTAAGAATGATAATCCAAGAGATCCTGTGAGTCAGTAGGCAGAAGGATGGGTCTATCTTTGGCCCTGAAGGCTTTGGTATTACTCTTTCCCCTGGCCTATCTTCTGAGAAGTTGGCTTATGTTCCCTGAGGAGGAAAGTGGAGAATTTTTAAAAAGTTAGAGTTAGAATACCTAAAATTTTCTGAAATAATTTTTATGTCAGGAGAGAAGTGTTTCTTGAAAAGCCAGCAACTGTCAAAACTACACATGAAAACCATAGCAGGTACAGTTTGTACCTGGCAGAAAGGGAAGCTCACAGATGTTCTCCCTCTTGCCTTCATACCTTTTTACAAGAGAAGTAAGACTCACTTTACACAAGAAGTAACCCAGTGGGATGGGTTACTGATGAATTTTTAATTTTGATAAACTTTATAATTATTTCTAAGTCTTTGTTTTCTTATGGCCAATGAAGCAGAATGATCAGACAATTCTAATCCCATGGGGCACAGAGTAAGGAATTCCTAATCCTTCTGGGAAGTAAGCTTTATTCTCGTTCAAAAATATAAATAGTTGTTGACCAGTTATTTTCTCCTATGCTATCATCCTAAATTTGAGCTCATTAAAGAGTGACCACATTATCATACAGGAAGCTTTTAACTGCCAGTAATAAAACAACCCAACCCAACTGGATTAAACCACACAGGAAGTAGCTCACATAACAAGAAGTCTTGAGTTTGGGTGGTCCTAGGATTAGTTAATGCAGTGGTTCAATGATGTCACCAAAGACTCAATTTATTTTTAACTTTACTTAATGCTTTTTTCAGCAAGTCAGCTTCCTTTATAGTTGAATGAAGTGGAACAGGAGGAAGGGATTCCAGGCAGTGGAACAGCATGAGTGAACATGAAGAGTCAGGAAGTCACAGGGCAATAGAGAAAAGAAAAAATGTTTTATTTGACCAAAATGTAGGAATTAATGATAATTTGTATTGAAAAAGATATGTTGGGACCAGGAATTGTAGGGCCCTGAATGTGAAACTAAGGAGTTTGGACTTAATTCTATAGACTGTTAAGAACTATGCTTATATTTTAGTTAGGCCAGTGATAGGACCAGCAGAGCACCCTAGGAAGATGAATCCAGCCAGTCAGTAGGGTGGGCTGGAGAGCAGAGAGCCTGGAGATGGCCTAATCTAGGACTAAGCCTGAAGCAATAGCTCAAGCCAGTAGAAATAGAATCCAGAAATAATATAAAGGATGGGAAGTCACAAAAAGTGAGGCTACAAGAAGTAGAACTGGAACCTTGAGCTAAAATTGACAGGGTTTTCCCAGTGTTTGGGTGGGAAAGGGGAGGTGAGATGTCAAATGAATCAGAGATGTCATTAATGCAAACAGGAAATACAGAAAGGGGTAGGAGAAACAACATTTGTTGAGCATATCCTCTATTCAGGCACAGGAATTTTGCAATAGCACAGCAATTCACTTCTACCACATGCCAATGAGGGAGGTTTATTATCTCACTTTACAAATAAAAATACTGAGACTAGGAGAAAGTTCAAAGAAATATTTATGTGATTAAGCAGTTGGTAAATGGAATAGCTGGAACTTGAACCAGTTTTACATAATTTCAAAGCTCATGCTTTATCTACTCTATGTTCTAAAAGGCAAGAAGAATAATGTTTTTAAAGTTTTATTTATTTATTTATTTATTTATTTATTTATTTATTTATTTAGAGGCAAGGAGAGGGAGACAGGAACATCGAGCTCTCCTGTATGAGCCCTACCCAGGGAATCAAACCAGCAACCTCTGTGTGTGGCTAGCAGTTGCCGCCGTTGTCGTGACCATTCACATGCAAGTTCTCATTAGATTCAGGGAGATGGTAAAGAAACAGTGGAGCCAAGAAATGCTGGGCCTTTTCTTTATTCAAGACTCGCACCGGCCAACGAGCAAACACACAAGGCTCCCAAAACCATGACACATTCTCTGGTTCCACAACCCTGAGAATCTCCTCCAGTTTTTCCTAGAATCAAAGGCCTCTCTAGTCTCAGCAGAGCTCGCAAAAGCTCCTCACATCTGGTTTCCCATTTGCATATCTTCTCCCTTCTCTCTGCACAAACTCTGCAAAACCATGGCTTCTTCCCTTCTCTTTTCAATACTTTCTGGCTCCAAAACCTCTCTCCAGCAAACATTAGCAAGACAATGGCCCTTCCCAAGCAGGATGGTAATTTACAATTTCACAGATCATATACCTGGAGCTGTCCAGTGCCATTTTTTAACACTAAAAGTGAGCAAACTCAAAAAATACAGATTTTACAAACTCATTTGCTCAACACTTTATGATTTAGGACAACACTTCAAATAACTGAGCTATCTGGCAGGGCTTATTATTATTATTATTATTATTATTGATTTTTAGAGAGATAGAGGAAGGGAGAGTGCTGATGAGCGGTGGAAGGGAAGCATTAATTTGTTTTCCACTCAGCTGTGCATTTGTTGGCTGCTTCCCATGTGTGCCCTGACTGATGATTGAACATACAACCTTGCATTTCGGGACATTCTTAACTGACTGTGCTAACCAGTTAGGGCCTAGTTATGTTTTCATTTACTTTAGTCTTCTGCTCAAAGGTCCCCAAAGACTCTACATTGTCCTGGGGAGTAAAGTCTAACCATTGTTGCATGGCAGGGCACCCAACCTTGGAGTTTAACTTGTTTTGCTGCCTTATTTTCAATTGTAATCATTTGGTGCCCTACTATATCCACCCCAAAATGATCATTATTTGGAATTCCCTAAGAGCACCAAATGTTTTTTCTTTTTTCTTTCTCTCTCTCTACTCCTTGATACTCTTTCCTCATTCCCTTAGAATGCATCTCCTCAATTATTCTTCCTGTGGAAATAACTATCTACTTTCTCTATTAATCTTTTTCTAATTATTCATTTATACTCACTTTGAACTCCCAAGTACTTTATTCATGGTTTCCTTAGTAACACATTTAAACTATCTTCCTGATAGAGCTGTAAGATTCTTAAGGGCAGGAATTGGTTTTATTAGCCTTCATATAGCATGCAGAATGTCTTACAAGATTATTCTTAGGTTTCATTTATTTAACCTGCCAGCATGAGTTTCGTTTCAGGGCTTGCGGCAGGTGACCAACCACAAAGGAATGACCGATGTCACAATTCCAAGAAGTCATGGGCTGTTGAAAATGTACAAACATCCGTAATTAGAGGAAAGCACTCCTGCGCCCAGCAATAGCGGCAGCCAATCAGCAAATGCCCGCCGCCCTTCCTATTTCCCTAACCTAACTCTTAAAAACGTGGCCTAAGACTGTAACCGGGGCTGCTCTCATTTTTCAAGACAGCCCGGCAGGTTTTCTTTCTAATAAAGCCTGATTCTCTAAACTTTTATGTTGCCAGTCTTCTTTTCAGTCTAACAATTATATGTTCATAGGAAGTGTGATGGATAGAGAGAAGAAAAGAAAAAAGTAAATAAATAAAAGAAAAAAATACACTGAATAATAAAAAGTACCTTAAGGTTACTTTCCATTATATTTCAAAGTATACTTTATGCTTACTAAAGGGTTATGCTTTTTAAAGAATGGGAAATAGCCTTTATGCAGGAAGACTGCTTTAAGAGGAAAATTTTATTCTAGAGGAGAGAGAACTAAACATTGGCTTAACTATTGTCTTAAGAATTATAAAAAAAATTTTCTATAGTAAATTAAGACCAGCTTTTTTCTGTGGTCAAGAAAATTTTAACATTAGAAAATTGTTAAATTATATTATAGTATATTTCAGGCTTACGTAAAGAATAGTTCGCCAAAATTTCAGAACTGAACAGATCACCAAGAGTCCTCTAGAAGAGCATTACTATAAAGAATAAAGCCATGGCCTGACCTGTGGTGGCGCAGTGGATAAAGCGTCGACCTGGAAATGCTGAGGTCGCCGGTTCGAAACCCTGGGCTTGCCTGGTCAAGGCACACACATATGGAAGTTGATGCTTCCAGCTCCTCCCCCCTTCTCCCTCTCTGTCTCTCCTCTCTCTCTGTCTCTCCCTCTCCTCTCTAAAATGAATAAATTAAAAAAAAAGAATAAAACCACAACATGAAAACTAATACAAATATCCTCAATATCGTCAGAAACTTTTTAGAGACTTGACAATAACAGTCTATTCTGATAGATTCTTTCTCGTTTTGTGATTCATACCCATCTATAGTCAACTTATTTGTCTATCTCTCTCTCTCTCTCTCTCTCACTGGGGGCAAATGAATGGTCTTAATAATCTGTTTTCTCAGTGCTCAGCACAACACCTGGCACCTGGTCAGCATGTAATCCATGTTTGCTAAATAAAGTTGTATGCACAATACACAGCCATGACAGGCGCTGCGCTGTATGCGCAGGTAATTAAGCAGGCTGGGAAGTTTGTTGAAATTGAGCTTTTTGGTAGCCAACAATTCAAGCAATATACCAATGAGCATACTATCAAGTTTTGGGTTTTACTGTTTGATTTTATTTTCTGAGCATAGTACTTGCCGGTAGGTGAATACAGCATGAATTTTGCCTTTGACAGGCTTGTTCCTTCCGACAAAATCTAGTTCGAAGAAATGTGACCAAATGAAAAGAAATACAAGCTGTACTATACAAAACCATACTAACACCTTGATTTAAAAATCTTCCAGAAATGAAGTTTATTTATAACAAAGTATGCAGGAAGCAGAAATAGAGGTGTTTGTCTTCCGGACAATCTCAAATTGCCTCCGCATGTGTCTTCTCTTTGTAGCCATCCTGTAGCTGTCCGGCTGAAATCACATAGGATTGTTACATACCCAAGTTGGTGGTTGTGTTCTAGTGTGAATGTCTTACCTTCACAGGTGATTGCCTTCTAGCAATTTAAATTTTAAACTTTAATTAATGAAAATCTTTGCCTTCTATTAAAAGAACTTCATGAACTAGCGAAAGGTATAGACATTTACATAAATGCATATCTATTTCTGGCTGGCAGTCTATTTATCTATCCTGTATCTATATTTGGCATGGAAGATAGTGGGACCACTGGGATTCCACCCCTGCTTTCTCCCTCAGAAGGGCACTCTCCTCTCTCATAGGAGCTTGGCTCCTCCTGGTAAAGACCAGATGGGAGATGCTTCCTAGGGAAAAAGAGTTTAAATACTCTCATTCTCAGCTCTGTCAGGGGCCTGCACTCAAGTATGTTTGATCCAGATAAACCAGCCTGTTTGAACTTTTCTGCTTTTTTTTTCTTCTAAATGCATTTCAGATATGATTAGTAACTTCTCCTACTCTTAATCAATATATTACCTCTCTTTTGTCCTAAAATGCACATTTTATGTTCCCCAATATTCTTTCAGTTCAGTGTATTTTTCTTTTTTGCACAATAGTTCAACTATATGAGATTTGGAGTGCACATTTAGATCTTTAGTATTAATCAAATTCCACCTTGAACATTTTAAAATCCCATACAAATATTAAGTGAAAAGTCATGGTCCCAGCCCCAAGGTGCTGAAAATCTGGGACAATTTTTTTTAAACAACGAACGGTATTATCAATTACAAATACTGTACATTAGCGGAGAAATTAATATACAGTGATCAAAGCTACTGTATGCTAAAGATGCTCAGAGATGCTACAGATTCTGAGATGTAGGGAAGGAGTGCCCTTAGAAAAGGGTCCTTATTGACAGGCCATGAAGCATGGTTATGATTGAGTTTTATCTAAATCATAATCACTATAGCATCGTGGGTGTAACTGTTGTTACCAATATTTTCTAAAGACTTGCTTCCAATGTGATAGCAAGCTTCGGAGAAGGAATTGGTACCCCCGGGTTCAGTGAGGTTTTGTCAGTAAGGACGTGGTTAGATCATTTTCCCATCTAAGGATTCAACCAGGCATGAATTCAGAGTGCACTTAAATTATGTTTTAGGTAGATATAATGAATACACCAATGGCATTCTTTTTGTAAACTAAATTAATATGGATTTAGTATTCCTTTTATTAAAAAGTTTTGTTTTGTTTATTTGTAAAGGGAGTTCAGTCAACTGAGACCTTTCTTTCTCAGAAAACTCTGCATTGCATAAGGCAGCTGCATCATAAGGGGGAAAGGAGAGGAAGGAAAGCACTAGCCATGGTTTGGGAGAGAAACCGAGTGAGTAAAACTAAGGGCATGTGAAGAACAGTCAATATCCAGCAACAGCGGCAAAACAGTTTCAATTTTCTGGATTATTAATTCAAATTCACACGCACATGCCAGTTAAAATTAAAGGCCTCTTTTTACTGCACTAGTTTAAATTAAAGATTATATTCTGCTCCACAAGTCTGAATTAAATAGCTTATTTTGCACACCAAGCTCTCATTTTAAAGCTAATAAAGAAAAGACATAGCATGTACGTGCAAGCTCGAGACAGGAAGGGTCTAAATTACTACACCTGTTTCACTTGGGAGCTACTTTATTAGTGTTACAAAACTTGGCTTTCAATTTGGCACTCAGAAGCACATTTAGAACAAGCATTTCTTTGTTTTGACAGAGAAGCCATGGTAAATGAATGACGTTTGAGCTAGGTGTGAAATGTGAAGGTACAAAATTTACTGGTAAGGTAATTACTGTTCTAATTCTGCATAAACAAGCGTTTTGAAAATCATTAATAGTTCAGGGAAATAATGTTAGTGATTAAATAAGGTGGTTTGCATCACTGAGCACAACTAAGCTCCTTTAATTACATTTGAAAGCAAGGGAAAGCAGCTAATTAAAATTAGCACAAGGTTCCTGAATGACCAGCACTGCATTGTTGCTCTAACCTGCATAATTGTGTGTTTATTAATATGTCTTCATTTCCCTCTCGAGAATTTAACAAAATTATTTAAAATAACTAATAACCTTTAAGGAGTAAATGTGACTGAATCCAGTTATCAAAATGCATACCACAGGCCTGACTCGGCCTGCCATCTATTCCCTTTCACCTTCACCATCAACCCGGTGGGATCTGCACTGGCTGAAACCTCACTTGTGCCATTGGAGGGACAGTATCCCTGGCGAAGCTTAGACATCCTCTCTGTTCTAGCTTGGCCTTCCACTGTCTTTTAAAGGGAAAACAAATGTAATTTGGATTTAAATGTCTCATTTTTTGACTGTTTCAGAGTCATTCATTCACTCATGCATTTAATTCATTCATTTGTTCCTAAATGTCATTCCTTTAATAAAAATCTATCAAGCTTTTCGCACTGTTCCTGGAGTTATAGAGATGAAAAGGACATGGTCCCAGGCAAGACCAGCTTCATAATTTGCAGGGCTCAATGCAAGATGAAAATGCAGGGTCTCTAGTGCAAAAATGATTAAGAATTTCATGACAACGCATTAAACCAAGCACGAGGCCGATCTGAGTGTCGGGTCTTGTGCATCTGTACAAGTTTTACACCTGTGAAGCTAATCTCAATGAGCTCATCAAGATGTAAGGATATTACACATGCAAACAGTGACATGACAATGTGATTCCTATACACAGTGATGGGACACAGGCAAAGGAATGATCGCTCAACCCCTGGAAAGGGCTCTCACTTGTGCTGGATTGAGGATGCTAGTTAAGATGAGTTACTGCCTGCTTTGTACATCAACCCCTACCTGGCAGAATCAAAATACAAAGCACACCTTCCTGGAGTAACCCCTGTTTATTTATTTGCAGGTAGCCATTCAATAAAGAAATTAAAAAATGTGCTAATAATGTGTTAACTGTTAAATAAGTGGAATAAAATTTATTTTATATTATATTAGCAAATATTTTTTTCTGGTTGCTTTTAATGATCCAGCAACTTTACAAGGTAAGGAGGATCATTATCCACATTTTACAAATGCCAAATTTGGGGAAGAGACTTTAAGTGTTTCTCCCAACAAATGAAGTGACAAGTGTTATATTTGAACTCAAATGGTCTGACTTCAGAAGCTGTGTTCTTAGTCACTGTGCTAAAAGTTGACTGGGGCAGGGGTGATTTATTGACTAGGTCCCCTATTCCTGCAGCTCTAACAATGGACAGACTAGGATCATTTGAGAATCTAAAATGTTCATTGCCTATCAATTGAATAATTTTGGACATGACATGCAGGAGGAATGTGATTATTTTTCAATTGAGGGAAAATAATTGATTCTTTAGTGTTTGAATGGGAATTTATGCTTCAGTACAAATTTTATGTCTGTTTTGTCATAAACTTCCCCATGAAGCAGCGCAGTGGAAATGGTAACTGCTATCTGGTCTAACAACTCTGGGAGAAACCCAAGGCTCCTCAACTTTTTTCTTGCGCTAGTAGAGATCCAAAATAAGGATATTCCACATCTGAACGAAAGGCTAAAGAAAATCTGCAAGTTTCTTTTGTTGTTTTAGTTGAGAACTTTACGTTTGGGTACAGTTTATAATAAAATAGTTATGTAATGTGTAAAGATGAGCTGTCATTGTCACTCTAGCCTCTAGAATTTTCTTTTTTTGAGAAAGAAAGGCTGGAGGAATTGATACACTCTAAGACCGCAAAGGAGGCCTGGATTGGAATAATAAACATTTCTATATAACTGCTCTAAACAGAATCTTAAAACAAAGATTTTCTTGCTCTTCATTTTCTGTTAGTAAAGAAGACTGTTTCTGCATTCTCATTTTCAAGGATATTTTCCTTTTAAATTTTATCAGATGTGAGTGGTAAGCAAAATAATACAGCACTCAACAAACTTTATTTTGGAATAATATCTTTGCAACCACCCCTACTTGGGTTCATCTTTGTAGACTCATGTGACCACAGGTCAGACATGTTGACTGATTGGCCAGAGCGGTTTTGATGGAGTTTTTTGTTTGTTGACCACATGCTTAAAATGATGAATGTTGTTGATTGGATGGGATGAGCCAAATGAGTTGCGAATAAGTGAGGTAGGATCACTCAGTGCTTCTTTATTCTATTGCAGTTGAATTCCCTTTAGCACTGGCAATTAAGATCTAGCTGTTCTTTGATATCAGAGTTGCATCATTTCATATTAAAAGTTTCGTAGGTTAGTGAGAATGAAAATCCCTGGAACTGTATCATGACTGTCTTTCAACCTTGTTTCCTAAGTTATCCAAACTCATAGTGGCTAATAACTTGCTTGACATATTTAGAAGTCTTTAGCTATTTGCCTAACTAAAATTTAAACTGTCAAAATCATAAAATTTTAAATAGATGATAGATGTTTTAAAATTTCTTTTATTATTTATTTTTAAATGTTTATTAAATTTTAAAATTTATTGTATTAACATAAATTCAAGTGTCTTACTCAATATAACACCCTAACCCCCCAAACATGCCCCCAATTACATCCCTTTTCTCCCCTTGTCCCCCACCTCCCTCTTCTCCTCCCCTCTGAGACTTGCTGTCTTGTTTTCTGTATCTGTGTGTTATATATATATAATTTGCATAAACCCTTCACCTTCTCTGATTGAATCCCCTCACCCTCCTTCCCTCTGACAGCTGTCCTCTGCTCCCTGTGACCCTGCCTCTGCCTCTATTCTATTTCTCAGTTCACTGTGTGCAATAGATTCCACATATGAGTGAGATCATATTTGTCTTTCTCTGCCTGGCTTATTTCACTTAGCATAATAATCTCCAGGTCCATCCATGCCATTGCAAAAGGTAAGATTTTTTTTTTTCATGGCCACATAATGTATTCCATTGTGTAAATATACCACAGCTTTTTTTGTTTTGTTTTGGTTTGTATTTTTCCGAAGCGAGAAGTGGGGGGAGGCAGTCAGACAGACTCCCACATGTGCCCGACCGGGATCCACCTGGCATGCCCACCAGTGGGTAATGCTCGGCCCCTCTGGAGTGTTGCTCCGCTGCAATCAGAGCCATTGTAGCACCTGAGGTGGAAGCCATGGAGCCATCCTCAGCGCCCGGGCCAACTTTGCTCCAGTGGAGCCTTGGCTATGGGAGGGGAAGAGAAAGATAGAGAGAAAGAAGAGGGGGAAGGGTAGAGAAGCAGATGAGCACTTCTCTTGTGTGCCCTGACCAGCTTTCAAACCCGGGACTTTCACACACCAGGCCTACGCTCTATTGCTGAGTCAACCAGCCAGGGCTACCACAACTTTTTAATCCACTTATTCACTGATGGACACTTGTGCTGTTTTCAGGTCTTGGCTATTGTCAACAATGCTACAATAAACATGTGGGTGCATAACTTCTTTTGAATCAGTGATTAGGTATTATTAGGATATATTCATAAGAGTGGGATAGCTAGGTCAAAAGGCAGTTCCATTTTTAATTTTTTGAGGAAATGCCATACTGTTTTTCACAGTGGCTACACAAGTCTGCAATCCCATAAGCAGTGCATGAGGGTTCCCTTCTCTCCACACTTTCACCAGCACTTGTTTATTGATTTGTTAATAAGCACCATTTTGACAGGTGTGAAGTGATATCTCATTGTGATTTTAATTTGCATTTCCCTAATGATTAGTGATGTTGAACATTTTTTCATATGCCTATTGGCCATCAGTAGGTCCTTTTTGGAGAAGTGGCTATTTGGTTCCTTTGCCCATTTTTTAATTGGATTGTTTACTTTCCTGGTGTTGAGTTTTAGAAGTTCTTTAAAAATTTTGATTATTAACCCCTTATCAGGCACATTGACAAATATGTTCTCCCATTGTGTGGTTTGTCTTTTTATTTTGTTCATGGTGTCTTCTGCTGTGCAAAAGCTTTTTAATTTGATATAGTCCCATTTGTTTATTTTGTCCTTTATTTCACTTGCCCAATGGAGATAAATTGGCAAAAATATTACTATGAGAGATATTGGAGAATTTACTGACCATTTTCTTTCAAGACTTTTATGGTTTTGCAACTTGCATTTAAGTCTTTTATCCCTTTTGAGTTTGTTTTTGTGAATGGTGTAAGTTGGTGATCTAGTTTCATTTTTTTGCATGTACCTGTCCAATTTTCCCAACACCATTTATTAAAGAGGCTGTCTTTACTCCATTGTTTACTCTTGTCTCCTTTATCAAATATTAATGGACTACAAAGGTATGGGTTTACTTCTGGGTTCTCTGTTTTGTTCCATTGATCCGTATGTCCGTTCTTATGCCAGTACCAGGCTGTTTTGATTACAATGGCCTTGTTGTATTGCTTAATATCAGGAAATGTAATGTCTCCTACTTTGTTCTTCATTTTCAAGATTGCTGAAGCTATTTGGGTTTTATTTATTTATTTTGTTGGTTCCATATAAATTTTTGGAATATTTGTTATAGATCTGTAAAGTATACCATTGTTATTTTTACTAGGAACTGCACTGAATCTATAAATTGCTTTGGGTAGTATGAACATTTTAATGATGTTAATTCTTCCTATCCATAAACACAATATATGCTTCCCCTTGTTTTTATCTTCCTAATTTCTTTTTTAATGTCTATAATTTTCAAAGTGCAAGTCTTATACCTCCTTGGTTAAATTTATTCTTAAGTACTTTATTTTTTTGCTGTAATAGTGAAGTGGATTGTTTCCTTCATTTCCCTTACTAACAACTCATTGTTGGTGTATAAGAATGCCACTGATTTCTGAATATTAATTTTATGTCCTGTCACCTTTTTGAATTCATTTATCAGGTCTAGTAATTTTTTGGCTGAGATTTTAGAATTTTCTATGTACAGTATCATGTCATCAGCATTAATAAGTTTTACTTCTTTTCCAATTTGAATGTCTTTTATTTCTTCTATGATTACTATGGCAGGACTTCCAGAACTATGTTGAACACGAGTGGTGAAAGGAGGCACCCCTGCCTTGTTCCTGATCTTAAAGAATTGCTTTTAATTTTTGCCCATTGAGTATGATGTTGTCTGTCAGTTTGTCATATATGGTCTTCATTATGTTGAGATATGTTTCCTGTATTCCCACTTTGCTCAGAGATCATTAATGGGTGCTGAATTTTATCAAATGTTTTTTCTGCACCTATTGATATGATCACGTGATTTTTATCCCTCATTTTGCTTATGTGATGAATCATGTTTACGGATTGTAAATATTGTACCAGCCTTGCGTCCCCAGAATAAATCTTACTTGATTATGATGTGTGATCTTTTTAATGTATTGCTGAATCTGGCTTGCTAATATATATATATATATATATATATATATATATATATATATATATATATATATATATATTTGTTTTGTTTTGAGGGGGTAGGCAGACAGACAGAGTCTCGCATGCACCTAACTGGGATCCACCCACCAGGGGGTGATGTTCTGCCCATCTGGGGTGTTTCTCTGCTGCAATTGAAGCCATTCTAGTGCCTGAGGCAGAGGCCATAGAGTCATCCTCAGCGCTCAGGCCAACTTTGCTCCAGTGGAGCCTTGGCTGCAGGAGGGGAAGAGAGAGACAGAGAGAAAGAAGAGGGGGAGGGGTGAAGAAGCAGATGGGTGCTTCTCCTGTGTGCCCTGGCCAGCAATAAAAATCAGGACTTCCACAAGCTGAGGTGACGCTCTACTGCTGAGCCAACTGGCCAGGACTGGCTTGCTAATATTTTGTTGAGTTTTAACATCTATGTTCATCAGGGATATTGGCCTATAGTTTTCTTTCCTTATATTGCCTTTACCTGGTTTTGGAATGAGGGTAATGTTTGCTTCATAAAATGAACTTGGAAGTCTTCCTTCCTCTTGAATTTTTTGAATAGTTTGAGAAGGATAGGTATTAGTTCTTTGAAAGTTTGGTAAAATTTACCTGTGAAACCATCTGTTTCAGGACTTTTGTTTGCTGGGAGTTTTTTGATAACTGTTTCAATTTCTTGTAATCAGTCTGCTTAGGTTTTCTGATTCTTCCAGATTAAGTTTTAGAAGATTGCATGTTTCTAGGAATTTATCCATTTCACCTAGGTTGTCCAATTTTTTGGCATATAGATCTTCATAGTATTTTCTTATAATCCTTTGTATTTCTGTGATATCAGTTGTTACTTCTCCACTTTCATTTTTAATTTTATTTATTTGGGTCCTCTCTCTTTTTTTCTTGATGAGTCTGGTTAAAGGTTCATCAATCTTGTTTACCTTTTCAAAGAACCAGCTCTTGGTTTTATTGATAATTTGTATTGTGTTTTACTCTCTGTGTCATTTTTTCCTCTCTGATCTTTATTATTTCCTTCCTTCTACTTCCTCTGGGCTTTATTTGTTGTTCTTTCTCTAGATTTTTTAGGTGCAAGGTTTTATTGTTTACCTGAGTTTTTTTCTTGCTTCTTAAGGTATGCCTGTAATGCTATAAACTTCCCTCTCAAGACTGTTTTTGCTGAGTCCCATAGATTTTGAGTTGTTGTATGTTTATTTTTATTTATTTCAAGAAAATTTTTTGTTTCTTGATCTCATTGTTAACCCATTCATTATTTATTAACATGCTATTTAGCCACCAAGTGCTTGACTGTTTTTCAGTTTTTTTATTTTAGTTGATTTCTAGTTTCATACCATTGTGGTCAGAGAAGATATTTGATATGATTTCAATATCTTAAATTTATTGAAACTTGTTTTATGTCCTAACATGTGGTCTAGCCTAGAAAATGGACCATGGACACTTGAAAAGAATGTGTATTCTGATGCTTTGGGGTGAAGGGTTCTGAATATATCAATTAAATCCAGTTGATCTAGTGTGTCATTTAAGGCTATTTTTTCTTTGTTAATTTTTTGTCTGGAGGATCTATCTATTGATGGTAATGGGGTATTAAAATCTCCTATTATTATAGTGTTGCTATCGATCTCACTCTTTATGTCTGTCAAAATCTGTTTTATATATTTAGGTGCTCCTATATTGGGTGCATAAATATTTACAATTGTTATATCCTCTTGTTGAATCATTGTATACTGACCTTCCTTGTCCCTTACTGCAGCCTTTATTTTAAAGAATATTTTGTCAGATATAAGCATTGTTACCCCAGCTTTTTAAAAATTTCCATTTGCATGAAATACTGTTTCCATCTCTTCATTTTCAGTCTATGTGTATCTTTCGTTCTGAGGTGGGTCTCTTATAGACAGCATATATACAGGTCTTGTTTTTATTTTTTATCCATGCAGCTACCCTGTGTCTTTTGACTGGAGCATTTAATCCATTTACATTTAAGGTTATTATTGATATGTACTTATTGCAATTTTATTCTTTAAACCTACAATCCTCTTTCTCTAGATTTCTTTTTTTCTTTGCTTTTTTTTATAATAGACCCTTTAACATTTCTTGCAGTACTGGTTTGGTTGTAATAAACTCTTTGAGCCATTTTTTTTTTTTTTTTTTTTGGTCTGGGAAACTCTTAATTTCTCTTTCTATTTTAAATGATAGCTTTGCTGGATAGAGTAGTCTTGGTTATAGGTTCTTGTTTTGCATCACTTTGAATATTTTTTTCTTTTGTTTTTTAAGCAAGAGAAAGATAGACAGACAGGAAGGGAGATGAGAAACATTAACTCTTAGTTGAGGCACCTTAGATGGTCACTGATTGCTTTCTCATATGTGCCTTAACTGGGGGGCTACAGCAGAGCGAGTGACCCCTTGCTCAAGCCAGCGACCTTTGAGCTCAAACCAGTGACCATGGAGTCATGTCTATGATTCCATGCTCATGCTGGCAACCCCACACTCAAGCTGTTGAGCTTGCACTCAAGCCAGATGAGCCCGTGCTCTAGCAGGAGACCTCAGGGTTTTAAACCTGGGTCCTCAGGTCCCAGGCTTACATTCTATCTACTGTACCACAACCTGGTCAGGTTGAATATTTTCTGGCAATCCCTTCTGGCATAAAGTGTTTCTGTTGAGAAGTCAAATGTCATCCTTAAGAGGGTTCCTCTGTAGGTAATTTAGTGCTTTTCTCTTGCAGCTTTTAATATTCTTTCTCGCTTAAATTTGGCATTTTAATTATGATGTGTCTTGGTGTAGGCCTCCTTGGGTTCATCTTTAATGAGACTCTCTGTGCTTCTTGAACTTGTGTGACTTTATCTTTCATCAATTTAGGGAGATTTTTGGCTATGATTTCTCCAAACAAGCTCTCTGTTCCTTGTTTGTTCTGGTTTCCTTCAGGAACCCTTATGATGTGGATGTTGTTTCTTTTCATGTTGTTGCAGAGGTCTCTTAGAGTTTCCTCAGTCTTTTTGAGCCTCTTCTTTTTTCTGCTCTGCTTTTGTGCTTGTGTTTATTTTGTCCTCTAAATTGTTGATTTCATCCTCCACTTCAGCCTGCTATTGATTTCTTCTAGCATGGTCTTCATTTCTGATATTGTATTTGTCATTTCTGACTGTTTGATTTTTTTATGATTTCAATGTTCTTTTTGATGCTTCTTATCTCTTTGTTTAAGTTCTAATTGTGATCATCCATTGTTGCTCTAAGATCCTTGAGGATCTTAATAACCATTATTTTGAATTCTATATCTGATAGTTTGGTTACCTTCATTTCATTCAGTTCTTTTTCTGGGAAGTTCTCTTGCTATTCATTTGGGTCACATTTCTTTGTCTGCCCCTTTTGTCTGTGTATTAGATAGTTCTGCTCTGACTTTGAAATTTGTTTTGGAGTCTTTATGAGGAAGATGGGCTTGGTGATACTGACCTCCAGGCCACCTGAGTACCTTGCTCTAGAAATGCTTCTTGAGGGTAGCACTTAACCTCTGTTGTATGTGAGTGTTGAATTCAATTGGCCCTTTTGTGGGTAGGATTATTTCTTCAGGCTGGCTGGCTCTAAGGGTCACTCTTGATCATGTGTATTAGATGCTGTGCAGTGTCTGTCCCACTGGGTGTATTTATTCTCTGCAGTCTCAGGTGATTGCCGGACTTGTCCTTTGGGCGTGCTACTTATATAGCTAGCTGAGTCTAGTGTTGGCACAGTTTGCCAAACCACTCCTGGCTGTGCTTTTCTGGGTCCTCTTGGGTTGGCATCAGCCATTGTTTGTAACCTGCTGTGGGTTACCTGTCTGGAGCTACTGCCCTGTTCGCTCTTTGTACCTGAGTAGTGTGGGAGGGGCCAACCTGTATATAGGGATCACCTTCCTCCTGTTTAGAGATGACAGCAGCCTCGTAAAAGCCCCAAACTCTGTAAGATTTGTCTCTACTTTTCAGCTGCTCCATCTCCTCTTGCAACTGCCTGATCTCCCCACAGAGTCTTCTGTAGAAAGAATGTAGTGTAGGCTCAGACTGACCTCACCCTACCAACCCTGCTATAGGTTGCAAGCTTGATGTTTTAGGACAGCTAAAGTTGGGAATACAATAATAGTGGAACCACCTACTTCAGGGGTCCGTTGCTCAGGGGCTCAGTACAGAGGAAGTGGGCCCTACTTCAGAGCCTAATCCTTCAGACACTGCTGAATACTCCAATTCCATTTTTCCCCAGTGAGGTGAGCAGCATGTGCCGATTGGATAGGGCCTACAGTCCTCTCTGCAGAAGTTCTTCCATCTGGGAAGCCACTGGTCTTAAGGAGGAAGACCAAGAGAGTCCTCCCCTGTGACTGACTATGTCCCTTAGAAAGTGGCTAAGCCCCTCAACTAAACCCAACAATAGACTCATGGGGACCCATACTTTGAATGTCCACACTCCAAGCCTCTCTCCCTTCTCCCTGTGGAACCTAGCATAGCAGGGCAGGACATCCAGGACCCAGGCTGGTTGACTGTGAGGCTCCACCTTGTCCAGTGTGCACATGAGCCACTGTTTTAGTGGTGAACACAGAAAGCTGACCTTGCTTCAGCGGGGCCTGGTGTTTGATGAGCCCTCCCTTAGAACACATCACCAGCAAGGGTCATTAGGTCCTAAATCAATGTTCTTCTCAGCTGGTCACTGGATGTGCTGGCCATGTATCTCCCTGGAGGGAACCTGTTGCAGACCAATGGAGGACACTGCCTGACTCAGCAACCTTCTTGGAGCTACAAGCAACCTAGAGTTTGTGGCTGCCTCTGCTGGGCTCAGGTGCATATAAAAATAGCAAGCCACACAGCTAGGCTGGCTTTTACCCACCCTGGACCTGGAAGAAGGTCATAAAAAGTTCAAGGTTCCCTGAGTCATGCCTCTTACAGCCTTTGTCTGTTGGCTGCTTATTGGGCTCAGCCACTGATAAAACCTCTGGTGGAGTCTAGAACCTGGGGAAGTTCAGGGTTTAGGAAAGATGGTAGGTGTAGCTCTGCCCCTTGACCCCAGGTGTCAGTGTGACCTGACTTTATTCAGAGACCTCAGTAGGGTGTGACCACCAGGAGTTGAATGGGTGTGGCCTCTGAGACCCAGAGGTGTAGTCTGCCTGCAGTCCAGACAGTTTCTACTGAGTCTCTTGTGAGGCAGAAGCACCAGTCATAGACTTGGGAGCAAGTGGGAAAAGCTCCAGCCTCAACTCTAGGAAACTGAGTCACTGATGTGCCCCTACTTTCTGGCTGACTTCTCAGAATGGCCAGGTCTCCATAGGATGGGGGAAAAGAAACTCTTGGGGATGTGGCAGTGGCTTTCCTCCAGGCTGATGCCTCACCGATGGGGCTGCTCTGTCTGAGAAAGATGTGGGGCAGCTGTGTTGGCTTGCTCGAGGGCGTACCAGCAGCAAGCACTTTACTTAATTAGCGTGAGCTCGTGACTTAATTAGCGTGAGCTCCTGACAGAGGCACATGTGCATAGCCTATATAAGGGTATGGGTGCTTCTGCTGGGTGGAGATTCTTCCAGATTACTCTCCCGCCACTGTGAGGTGCAGTTTTTCTTGCTCCCTTCCCCTTACTGCGATTAGGAGATTTTCCTTTGTTTATCAGCTCTTTCCCTTTTGTTGTTTATTTGCTTGCCTGTCTTTCCTCACTTACAATAAACGCATATGTCCCGACAATTTCTGGCTCCATAGTTTCTTTCTGCCTGAATCCAATGTGAACCTGCCTGGCCTGGGCCACCAGCATTAGAGATGGCAATTGCAGTATTGGAGAAAGACTCAGCACAGGGGTTCTGGTGGCCATCTTCCACAGTGCCACTCCCTGGGCCACCAACTTCACACTCTTTTCACACAATGCTAGTCCTCTCAGCCCTTCTTTCACTGGAGCCCCAGATAAGTGGCTGTGAATGAGATTTTCTGTGCCGGCCCTTTAAGACAGAGTCTGCATCTCTGAGAGCTGTCTCTTTCTCAAAGACAGAAGCTCTTTTTTTCACCACCAAGTGCACTGTGGGCACCTCTTCTAGGCTCTGGGGCTCTAGGCTGGGACCTGGGGCTGAGGACCCTCCCCTCTCAGGGCGACCCTCTCTGCAGTGAGACTCCCCTGGACCCTCTGTCCCTGCTCACTCCTAGGAGCAGGGCATTCCTTTCTCTATCTCCACTCTTCCTACCAGTCTCGGTGTGGCTTCTTCTGTGAGCCTTACTCATTTAGTCCAAAGTTGGTTTTTCAAAATGGTTGTACTTAAATTTAGTTGCAATCTAATTTATTCCTGGAAGATGGCAGTTGGAATGTCTGCCTACTCCATCGCCATCTTGAAGTGATGCACTTAAATTAAATGAAACGTGAAAATTTTTATTAACAATCCTAATAATATAAGCTCTACTTTTGTATCAAATCCTGTTTTTGTTTATTTTTTTTAAATCTATTGATCAAAACCTTGTAATACTCCCATTCGCCATTTGCTGTATTGATTTTGCTTATTTTTTGGATTGGGCTCCTCCAGTAACTGATCTGAACATTATTTTATTTCCCTGTTATTTCCACTGCAGTTTTCCTATCCTATTGAATGTTGATTGTTTCTCTGCAGTTTTTCTGAAAATGTACTATCAAAGATATTTGGTATCTTCCCAAGTGTTGACTCCAGTGTTTTTTACTTACTCTTCTTTCTACTTATACTTCCTGTACATTTTTTTTTTTTTTTGAAGCTGGAAACGGGGAGAGACAGTCAGACAGACTCCCGCATGCGCCCGACCGGGATCCACCCGGCACGCCCACCAGGGGCGAAGCTCTGCCCACTAGGGGGCGATGCTCTGCCCCTCCGGGGCGTCGCTCTGCCGCGACCAGAGCCACTCTAGTGCCTGGGGCAGAGGCCAAGTAGCCATCCCCAGCACCCGGGCCATCTTTGCTCCAATGGAGCCTTGGCTGCAGGAGGGGAAGAGAGAGACAGAGAGGAAGGGGGGGGTGGAGAAGCAAATGGGTGCTTCTTCTATGTGCCCTGGCATCGAACCCAGGTCCTCCGCACGCCAGGCTGATGCTCTACCGCTGAGCCAACCGGCCAGGGCCACTTCCTGTACATTTTGACACTGTTAAACATTTCTTCTTTTTTCTCCTTTTTTCCATTTTATTATTTTAATTTTTTAATTTAATTTGTTAGTGTGACACTATGTTAACAAAATTCTGCAAGTTTCAGGTGCTCAATTCTACAACACACTACTGTACACTGTATTGTGGGTTAATCCCCCCTGCCACCTCGCCATCTCTCCATCAAATTCTCTTAATGGACGCTTCTCCCAGGACAATCCTCCCACACCCTGGTTTGCCTCCTGTTTTTCTGACTTATTCTCCTTGACCTTGTTCAGGGACTGTATCCTCTTCTCAGTTACTTGAATACAAACTGTACCTCAAAGATTAGTCTCTACACATCCTTCTTTGTACTTTGTATTGGCTATATTTGACATGCCAATATTGTCCACTGTAATTTTTTGAAGGATAGCTTTTCATTTACACTACTTATCCTAGTTTGTAGTTGTTTGTGTGATTGTTGTGTTCTCAATAGATTGCTATGTGAAGACAGCATTTATGTTCACTGTTTTCATTAGTTTCCCCCTAGCACAGTGGTTGGAAAGGAGAAAGCAATCAATTAATATTTGTTGAACAAATAAATGGACAACTTCTATGTCTCAAAGTTGTTATTTATTTTGTGCACTGATCATAGGCCCACTCCATACTTATACTTTAATGTTCTGTCACCTGAAATTCAACATGTCTGAAACCAGACTGTCATTAGTTCCCAACTCCATATCTGTATCAGCTCCCAGTTTGTCAGTAAAACTATTATATCTCCAGCTACAGAGGTTCTAAATTATGGAGTCACCTTTGATCTCCTTCTATTTGTTTTATATACCTGCATATTTCATGCATTTCTATTGGCCTTATATGCATTACCTCATTTAGCACCCATAACTATATGTATATATGTGTGTGTATATGTGTACATATAATAAATATTATAAAATAGATAATATATATATATATTAGTATATTAGTGTTCCTTTTTTAAAATGGAAAGAAACTGAGGCCTAGGTAAATTAAGTTTCATCAAATTCATAAAACCATTAAATGGCAGAGCTGGAATTTAAGCCCAAATTGGTACATCAGATTTCAGAGCTTGGACTGAACACCACAATTTATTTTTACTCATTACCTGAAATTTTTTTTTTCACTGCAACCACCCAATTCATTTCCTCATCTCTTTGAGCCTACACTATTGTAGATTTGTCAAAAGCATTTTATTTCTCTTTCTCCTTGCTTTTTACAATGGCCTCAATTCTATTCTCTATTCTCTAACTTTCCATGACTCGCCAATGTCTTTTAAGTAGTATCTATCTCCTAAACTTTCTTTTATGGTCCTCTTCTATCCAATCTTCAGCCAAATATCTAGTCCAGCTCTAAATAGAGCCATAAATATATGCTACTTACTGGCCAAGTGAATTTACCTGCTTCACCTTTTACCTAATCTGCTGTACCATTGTTGTCTTCTACATATGTGATCCACTAGCTCCTTTCTGAACATTAATCACATTTAAGACGTCCAAGTCACATTTTAGCTTTTCTATGAAGCCTTTCCTGATCGATCCAATTGATAATCTCACTTTCTTCTTAATTTCTTGAAATATTTATCAATAATATTTATTTGGTATTTGTTCACTAGAATGCCTTTCATATTGTATGTAACAAATCCTTGCTGAATTAATGCATGCATTATTTTATTTGTGTTTTCCCAATGAGTCTGCATCATTATTAAAGTTAAGGTTCACATGATATGCAAATCTACAAACATTATCTTATTATTACTCAGTCAAGACCTCTGAACATTTAGGTATTTTATTCTTCTTAAATTTATTTTAAGTGGTATAAGAGTACAACCTTCTTTCCTCTAATTAAACTTAATAAATAATTATTAAGCACTTCCTGTGTGCTAAGCCTTGGGAACACAAAGATAAATAAGACATGATATCACAAAGCTTAAATATCTCTTAGGAGGAAAGAAAGAGATTCAATTTACTATAACACAATGACAGAAGTGCTCATGGCATGATAGTATTCTCAGAGCCAAAGAAGAAAGATATTATGTGGATGGTGGTGGTCATAGGTCTTCACAGAGAAGGAAACTTTTGACTTGTGCATTAAGAGAGAAGTAAGATTTCATCAGGTGAGGAATAAAAGAAAGAGCATTTGGACAGAAGAAACATCAAGCACAAGGGCTCAGAGGTATGATGGAGTGTGCATGTTTTTAGGGTGTACGTTGACCAGAACTTGAGAGAGAGAGTGAGAAGAGATAAGGCAGGAGAGGGAGACTAGAGCTGAATTCTATAGGCTCCAGTTATGCATTTTAACTGGGAGACAAATAGAATCCACAAAGCTTTGGGAGCTGGAAATGGCATAATTAGAACTGTGCTCTTAAAAGATAATTCTGTTAGGAATGTGGTAGATGGTCTCAAGTGTAGGAGACTAGGAGCAGAAAACCCAGCTTGGGTCAATTTTAAATTCAGGCAATATATGATGAAAACTTAAATTAAGGATATAATGGTAGGATGGATTCCAAACCCATTTCAAAGATAGACTACTTAGATTCCAAAGAAGATGCATGAACTATAGAATATTGTCAATTATTTTCCCCCAATTGTAATGATGGATTTGCACAGCTAGACTCATCCCCTCCATCATCTACTTCCCTAATGTCCAAGAGCACCCAATTATTTCTAAAGCTAAGGTTAAGGGTGGCATACATTACAAGGCTACAGGAGAGAGGAAAACACAAGTCAGTGGACCAAAATAAAAATAAAGCTTAGACCTTTTCCTCTTTAGCTCTATATTTTAATTAATTCTACACTTGAACAAAAAGAAACACTGGAGTAAATGATGGAATATTTTCTATTAAGGTCTCTCATTGCATTTCAGAGAATTTGTGTCTCAAATTTTGTATGTAAGTCATATTTCACCAAATGAAATTTCTTTGATAATTCACATCCAGTCGCATGAACATAATTTTTATTTGCATGACAACTATGGAAGGTTCACATTCCCGTAACCAAGGCTGGGGGTTGGTGAGAAAAGGATGGGAGTAGAAAGCTGGGAACAGAGTTTGAATTGGTGTTGTAGCCATTCTGACACTTTCCACCTCTGGGTACTTATTTTATTTTAAATCTCAATGTCTCATTCCATTAGTGTTTTGATTTTTTAAAAAGGTGCAGGATCCTTAACCTGTTCTTCATTTCAACATGTTCTTTTTGAGAAAACAGAGCCAGAAAATTACTTAAAACAGCAAAGTGTCATGAATCAATAGTCGTAACTTTTCTTCCTATTAATAATGGTTTTTCTCTTTCCTCCTGAATCATATCTATATGTCAATTACATCAATAGACTAAAAAAATGATGTTTGGCAACATTACAAAACACAGACATCTTGGAACCTGATTATTTTCTATTTTTAAACTTTTAATACTGAACTAAAATCAATAATAAATCTAAAAAATAATCAATAAGTATGTATTATATTCTGTTAAAATTTAGCATAAATCTTTGAGTCTTTACAAATTTTGACCTATGGTGGTATAGACAGGTGAATTGTAAATTAGGTGTTTTAAAACACATATGTTTTTAATTAATGCATGATATAATAAAACAATAAATAAAACCAAGAATAAAATGCTAATTTATACTTTATATTAAGATATAATCAAGTCAGGTAAAAACAGATACTTGATGTTTCCCACATTGATTCAAGATTTATATCTTAGATGCAAAAGTTTCCAATGAATAATGATTTACATATATATACATTTTAAACAGTAAAAATAGATGGAATTATATATAGGTTTGCATAACAAGGTAGTGGAATACTAGAAAGCAGTTCAATTGTGAGATGTAAAAACAGGAAATTGATATGCAATTTAAGAAAGATGTAAATTATAACTCCATTTAAATTATGCAGCATTTGAGATTCTATTAGTATATTCTATGTGTTCTAGTTCTTTTATCAGTAACTTTCATATTTTTCTAAATTCATAAGGACTTAAAATAAGTATTGAAAGATTTTCTTTCACTGGCTTGAAAGATTTTTATCCCTGTTACTGTTAGGGTACGTCTGGAAGGGAGTGATTGACCATACAGAGGTAGCCAGTAAGCTAGACTCCAGTGCAGTGGAGGAAGGTCATTTGAGGGCATTTATTAACCACAAATTTTCCGCTTTCTGTTGGTGATATGAATTTTCAGGTATGGACTATTCTGACTGATAAACTTACACTGCAATATGGAGATGTGATTATGAATATAGGCTCTAGACTCTGGCATTGCACTGGTTATATGATTGAGGTAAGTAGTTTAACCTTTCTTTCAGCCTTGGTTTTCTTAATTACAAAATAAGAAATCAAACCAAAAAGGTTAAAAGATATAATATATGTGAAGACAAAATGACATTGTGTCTGGCACATAGTAACTCAAGTGTTAGCTACCATTATTATTATGAGCCAGAATTATACCTTCTTTTTAAAAAAAAATTATTGATTTTAAGGTTTGGGGGAGATAGAAAGAGGGAAAGAGAGAAACATTAATTTGTTGTTCCACTTATTTTTGTATTCTTTGATTGATTTTTGTATGTGCCCTAACTGGGGATTGAACTTGTAACCTTGGCATATTGGGACCATGCTCTAAACAATTGAGCTATCCAACCAGGGCTCTACTTCCTTTTCTCTAATGTTATTTTGGGTTTCTTCTTGATTTCAAAAACCTAAAACTGGGTTTGCTTTCTATTGGCTGAATATGTTTCATCTCTTTGTTGTCTTTTTAATTCTGGCTTGGTCAGTTTACATTGTTGTCCAATTATTTCTGTTGTTTTGTCATTTGGGCCTGGGCCCCTTGGCCCAAGATTTGAATAAATTTAGCCTCAAAGGAGTTCAGAACTGTCTTCTCTCTTTTGAATCTATTGTAGAAACCTCAAATCCCATATTTCTCTTGGACTCCTTACCTTCTTTGTCTTTCCATATAAAATTCATTTTCAAGTAAGTCAATTCTTTATTATATCATTTACACCTGTCATTTCCTTTCTGATCTCAGGTTCAACCTGTTCCTAAGATGCACTTCCTCTTTTTTTCTACTTGCCCTACACGCAGATGCTATATTAATCTTTCCAAAATGCTGCTTTTTCATTTATCACTCTTTCTCACTCCTATGGCCCCTTCAAAAACCATTGCTTACTGAAGTGTAGAGACACTTCACCTGACATTTAAGACCAGAAATACCTCATCAACTTCACTTCTCAAAACTACCTTACATTTCTTCATCAAATATTTATTTTTTTCTAGATTCCATAACAGGCATTATAGATACAATGATAAAAAATTAGGTGAAGTCTTTATTCTAAGGAAATTTACAGTCTAATGAAGAGATTTTAAAAAGGCTTCTTCATATCATGTATGTTCCTATTTTTGAGCTTAAAAGATATCCTTTCTTCTCCATTGCTCCTAGTCCTTGCTTTCCTTCAAGGGCTTCTGAAAGATCTTTTTAGAAGGACTGATGTTCTGACAGCCTAATTCATTGCTGTCTTCAGAATATGTTGCTGCTGACTGCATTTACTGTGCTCTCTAACTCATTGCACTGTCCTCCCCAATGCTAAGAACACGAAGCATCTCTCTTTTTGCTTCTAAGATAATTATATAATTATTCAAATCTATTACTTTTGCAGAATCTCATAAGAAAAAAATGAAAAACCACTATAAACAGTTTGATTTCTGAATGTCTTCTCTGCTGATTTTATTGGACTTAACTTTTGTTTATTTTAGGTCCTGAAAACATGGGTAAAAGCTCATTATGATTCCCTGACATTCAGCTCAAGTTTCCTGTAGGAGTCAAAACAAACTAAAAGTTTAAACAGTTATTGGGCCCTGGAACATTTACTGAACATATATTATACATAAGAACTCTGCTGATTGTTCTGGGAGAATACTGGATGAACAGAGGAGAATCTAACTGATATTCTTCTAGAGCTAAAGCAGGCAATACATATTAATCACAAGGAGAAGAGAAATAGAAAAATGTCCAACGTCAGTGTAAATTCTGTGAATCGTCTCCCAAACACTTCTCAATAACCATTCACTTAATATCTATTCACAATTTACATTTATCATGATTTTTTATACCATGCTTACTTTTTATTCTTAACTCATTTCTCAGCTTCATCCTACCCCAGTCAGAAGAATTTTCGTAGCTGAAAAGCTGTATCATGTCTATTGTGCTATTCTCCTCTTTCAAAATCTCTCTCTGACTACCCAAATACAAAACTCTTTACCTTGGTTTACTATGTCTTTAAAAATTTGCTTTCCTAATATCATGTTTGTTCCTTTAATAAATTTTTACTGATACCCAAGAAGCATTAGAAAAATTCTAAGTACTAAACATATAATGGGTTCCTAAATTTGAGGCCCTTGCCTTCAAGAGTAAAAACAATAAATAATTATCAAAAAATTAGATGATTTTATTTTTTTATTTTTAAATGTATATATTATTGATTTTAGAGAAAGAGAACTAAGAGACAGAGAGCAAGAAACAGGAATATAGATCTGTTCCTGTATGTGCCTTGACTGGGAATAGAACTGGCAACTCCTGCACTTCAGGATGATGCTCTAATGAGCTATCCCAGTAGGGTCAAAAATTAGATAATTTTAGAAAGAATTGTTACTGTGAAAATTAATTTGAAAACTTGGAGATTAATTTAAAAATTGCTAAAAATTCAGCTGTAGATATGATAGTTATAAAAATTTTTGGAAAAAACAATGAAAATCTGTATTTAGATTACTTCAAAATTTTCTTTTTTTCTCAAAAAAACACCCCAAAACACCCCATCTGGATCTTGAGGGACTTATGCTAAGTGAAGTAAGTCAGAGGAAGCTATGCTGCATGATCTCACTTATAACTGGAATCTAAAATGAAAAAAGAAAAAAATAACTCATAGAAAAAGAGACCAGATTTGTAGTTACCAGAATGGGTAACTACCAGAATGGGAGGGAAGTGTGGGAATTAGAGGAAGGTGGTTAAATGATACAAACTTCCAGTTATGAGAAATTAACTCCTGGAGATGTAATGTACAGCATGATGACTATATTTAAAAAATATTGTGTGCTACATCTGAAGATTACTAAGAGAGTAGATGTTAATAATGAAAATTTATAAAGAACTTGTAAAACTCAGCACCAGGAAGACAAACAATCCAATCAAAAAATGGGCAAAAGAGCCTGACCAGGTGGTGGCGCAGTGGATAGAGTGGGATGCAGAGGACCCAGGTTCGAGACCCCCAGGTCTCCAGCTTGATCTCGGGCTCATCTGGTTTGAGCAAAAGCCCACCAGCTTGAACCCAAGGTCTCTGGCTCCAGCAAGGGGTTACTCAGTCTGCTGAAGGCCCGTGGTCAAGGCACATATGAGAAAGCAATCAATGAACAACTAAGGTGTCGCAGTGTGCAATGAAAAACTAATGATTGATTCTTCTCAACTCTCTCCATTCCTGTCTGTCTGTCCCTGTCTATCCCTCTCTCTAACTCACTCTCTGTCTTTGTAAAATAAATAAATAAATAAAATTAAAAAAAAAAAAGGGCAAAAGAAATGAATAGACACTTCTCCAAAAAGGACATACAGATGGCCAATAGGCATATGAAAAAATGCTCAACATCATTAATCATTAAGGAAATGTAAATTAAAACCAAAATGAGATATTACCTCACAACAGTCAGAATGGCACTCATCAATAAAACAACACAGAATAAGTGCTGGCGAAGATGTGGACAAAAGGAAACCCTCCTGCACTGCTGGTGGGAATGCAGACTGGTGCAGCCTCTGCGGAAAACAGTATGAAGATTCCTCAAGAAATTAAAAATCGAACTGCCTTTTGACCCAGCCATCCCACTTTTAGGAATATACCCCCAAAACACCATAGCACAGATTCAAAAGGAGAAATGCACCCCCATGTTTATGGCAGCATTGTTCACAATAGTGAAGATACTGAAACAGCCCAAGTGTCCGTCAGTGGACAAGTGGATTAAAAAGCAGTGGTATATATATACAATGGAATACTATGGGGCCATGAAAAAGAAGGAAATCTTATCTTTTGCGACAACATGGATGGACCTGGAAACTATATGGTAAGTGAAATAAGCCAGGCAGAAAAGAAAAATATCATATGACCTCACTCATTTGAGGAATCCAATGAGCAATGTGAACTGAGGAACAGAATTGAGACAGAGGTGAGATCAAAGGAACGACAGGAAAAGAGGACAGAGGGAAAGGGGATGATAGGATGGGATAAACCTGAAGTGAATGGGAGAGGGCGCTATGGGGAGGGGGGCAAGGGAGATGTTGAGGGAAATACGGGGGAGGAGGGGTATATATTTGGGGTGACACTAGAATCTATGTAAACACAATAAATTAAAATTAATAAAAAATTAAAAATAAAAGCTTTTCTACTTGAATGTAAAAAAATAAAAAAATTAAAATATTCTCATCACAATGAAATAGATATATATTTAATATATATTAAATAATGAATGTTAACTAAACTTATGGTAATCATTTCATAATATATTTTCATCATTATGATCTACAACTTAAACTTATATAGTACTGTATGCCAATTATATCTCAATAGAACTGGAAGGAAAGAGTAAAAAATTAAAATATCAGTGAATTAAAAAAAATCTAAACTGGCAATGGTTGATGATGTATTACAGATATGGCTTATGCAACAGCGAGAAAACAAAACCCCAACAAGAAGATTCATTCTCAAAGAAGAGCTCTTGTCCCTACATTAAATGACTGATAAATATATTTATGATTTAAGTTAAATAAAGTGTTTAGGATTTTTGATATCATGTTTTGTTTTTCCTCACTTAAATATCATTTTTGTTTTAAGGCTTTATTCATTTTTTCTTTTTAGAGAGAAGATAGAAAGAGGGAGAGAGAGAGAAAGAGAGAGAAATAATGGGGGGAGGAGCAGGAAGCATCAACTCCCATATGTGTCTTGGCCAGGCAAGCCCAGGGTTTTGAACCGGCGACCTCAGTTTTCCAAGTCGATGCTTTATCCACTATGCCACCACAGGTCAGGCATAAATCATTTTTAATCTACTGATCAAACACAAACTTCAAATCTTATTGGGTAATGAACTTTACTCTATTGACAAGAGCTTAAAAAAATAAGACAAATGTCATGGAGGTCAACATGGGGGAGGCCAACAAGCATTGTGAGACAGTATTAGCGTGGATGATCGTAAAACCCTTTTTGGTATTACCCTCAGGAACTCTAGTTCCCCTTTTAGGTGTTTTAACATGCAGTACTCTCTCACCTGTTTCTTAATCTTTATATTGTACATGCTTTTCTTCTCCTTAGATATTTAAATTGATTTCCGCTTTTCTCTCTTGGTCTTGGCTGGTGCCTATGTTCTGGTAGGTTAAATAGAGATATCTCATTCTCCTAGAAGTTTTTGCTGCCTTCACAAAGTGTAGATGCAGTGTCCTTATGATATGATTCCTCTGTTATTTCCCACACTGTGTTATAACTGCCTGTTCACTAGACGACATTCCTTAGCATACCAAACTTTTGAGGACCATGGTCTTGAGCTATTTTATTTCCCCCTGTATCTCTAGCATAATGCTTGACATATAATACTTGTCAAAAACATAATTATAAAAAAATGCATGTATCATAGAAAATAAGTAATGGCATGAACAAAATTTAATAATTCTAAAGAAATTTCTACAGCAGAGAAGAAGAACTATATAATGCTTTTTAAGGAACCACAAAGCACTATGTTACAACCTTATAATTAACGGGATGTACTAAATATACTATCTATATACAATTGAGATTTTTTTCCTGGAATGGGATCAATTTTTAGTTGTCAGGATGGTAGTGAAAACATGGCAGAGGAGTAGATATTATTAGAAAGAGAAAATCTTATCTTGGTTGTTTATAACAATTTGGACCAGGAAAAAAGATTAACCCTATAATTACTAATTTATTGTTAGAAGAAAAAAATTTATATGTTCCATAAACCATATTTTTAGGCAAAACAGACCACTCAATTATTCTAAAATGTAGATTATAAAGTGCCAAAACTTCATATTTTACTTTTTTAACTTGGATCCTATCAGTTCTAATCAGGTGACCTACCTCTAAACTTGCTTTCATTGTGAAAGAATGTCCAGAACTCAATAGTGATTTTAATTAGCTGAGAAGGAGGTAGAAGAGTAGATTTATCAATATACTTAGATGGGAACAAAATTATAATAGCCAAAAAAATAAAAAAAGGAAATATTTTTCAAACTACACTAAAAAATTATTATATGTTGGAATTTAATATAAGATGGAGTCACTAGAATCTTCTATCTTAGAGGCTTCATTTACTGAAGTACCAGAGCAGACTCAGAAGAAGCCATCTCATTACTAAAAGCACCTCTCAACATGAGTCCTCAGGGGAAGCATTTGATGAGGACTTCACTGTGTTATCTACAACTCATTTATATGTCCATCTCGTTGTACCCCGGGATCACCCATGCAGTACGTGTAAAAGGCAGTCTTGGCCATCGTCTGCTAGTGCCACATAAAACTGGGCATTTCTAAACCAACACGATGCCCTTCAATGCTACACATAGTTGTTAAAAGTGTTCTTTTTGTTTGTTTGTTTTTTGCTATGATGTTCTCAATTTGGTTTACAGACAATTTATAAAGCTTTTTGTGAACATGGCTACAAAAGCATTTTTTTTTTTGCCTCTGGCACTCTTTAATTAAAGAAAAAACTACAGGCACATATTTTGTATTATTTGGAGCCATAATTTGGTAGGATTCAAAATGTGGACATTTTTACTTTACCCAGACATGAGAAGAAAATACTCAGAAAAAACACTCTCAGTTGCTATAGAAGAGAAACAGGGAGTATCAGGTATCTTTTTAATGTGTCTCTTTTCCCACTAAAACCCTGATGTTAGAGGACATTGACTAGTGACAAACAGTGCAATTTTCTTTGTATGTGAACTAGAGCATTTCAGCTAAAAGCTTAAAGGAGCTTACAGGTAAGATGTCTCAGCAAGAGTTTCTCCCCGGAAAGAATACAACTTAATAAATGTGCAGTGGCTCTGTTTGGACCCCTAACCTGTCTAGACAACTGTCTAGCAACAGTCTGTCTGCTGCCTTAAACTCATGCCTCGCACACGCATGAGCTGTCCCCCTCTGAGGTTTACTGGAGTGTATTTCATTAGAACCTCTTCGTGGCATCGTGAACCTGATTGTAATGAATGGGTTGAACTCTGAAAGCACTGGGCACTGACCTCCCATCTGCTGATATCCTAAATCAGGCCATTAGAGGATTCCACAAGAAAGAGCATGCTGTTTATAGGTTAATTTATCTCTCATTTGGTTCAACTAGATGTGTACTTATAAAGGTCCTCTAATTGAATCTTATATTTATAGGTGCCACAGAGATCTTTCCATTTTAACAAAGTCTTTTGGAATGAATACAGTCAGTTCTCAATTATCTGCAGTAATGTGGACTTGGCTAGCACAGATAAGCATAATACAGAGGTGGTTCTCTATCCTCATTTATGTGATTAATTTTAAGCCTCCATCCCCATCAAATATTAAACTAGAACTGCTACAATGGCTGATATTGGTTACTTTTCCATTTATTTTGGCTGATAATCTTTCATCAAAATGCTTTAAACAAACAAAAGAGGCTCCCTGCCTGATGACCATGTGTATCTCTATAAAACACAGAATGTAGAAACTGATGGAAACAGATATAGGAAATAAATTGATAATAACATGGTGTCATTAGAAAAGTAAAGCTTCCACAAGTCATCTATAGCATATGTACATTGTAGCATCCTGAAACCCAATGATAATAACGATAATGACATTGTCTATTTATTGAGCAATCACTCTGTGGCAAATACTGGACTAAACGTTCATATTTTTTTGTTTGATCTTCACAATAAATTGGTAAGATTGGGGCAATAATTATACACTTTTTTTTTAGATAACAAAACTAAGGTTCAACAGAAATTAAATACTTGCTATGCATGCAATGTGAGTGAAAACCTGGTGAAAACTGCAAGCCAGGTATGTCCAACTCCTAATCTCTCCTCCTGACTCTAGTATTAGTGCTCCCACCTTCCCTTTCCTTGGATGTGAGGCTCTCAGCAACCAACCTCTGTGATGCCTATGGCATCTACTTGCTTGCCATTACATTGACACTCATCCCCTTCTTTCTCCACATCTTGATCCAACATCTTTTAGAGCAGAGGTCCCCAAACGTTTTACACAGGGCGCCAGTTCACTGTCCCTCAGACCGTTGGAGGGCCAGACTATAAAAAAACCCATGAGGCCTGACCTGTGGTGGCGCAGTGGATAAAGCGTCGACCTGGAAATGCTGAGGTCGCCGTTTTGAAACCCTGGGCTTGCCTGGTCAAGGCACATATGGGAGTTGATGCTTCCAGCTCCTCCCCCCTTCCCTCTCTTTGTCTCTCTCTCCTCTGTCTCTCTCCTCTCTAAAAATGAATAAATAAAATAAAATTTAAAAAAATTAAAAAAAAAAAACCCATGAACAAATCCCTATGCACACTGCTCATATCTTATTTTAAAGTAAAAAAAACAAAACTGGAACAAATACAATATTTAAAATAAAAAACAAGTAAATTTAAATCAACAAACTGACCAGTATTTCAATGGGAACTATGGGCCTGCTTTTGGCTAATGAGATGGTCAATGTGCTCCTCTCACTGACCATCAATGAAAGAGGTGCCCCTTCTGGAAGTGCTGCGGGGGCCAGATGAATGGCCTCAGGGGGCCGCATGTGGCCCACGGGCCGTAGTTTGGGGACCACTGTCTTAGAGGTTGATTAACCCTCATCTACAAGGTCTTGGTAGTGAAATGTCATGAATGGTGCTGGTGCATGAAATGACCCCCTCTTCATTAAGAAATGTTCATCTGTGCCCTACTGCCTGGGAAATCACCTCTGCTTTATTTTGATGTCTTTTAAATTCTCTACATGCTTTTGCTTTTGTTCTTATTGCTAGAGTCAACTTACCAATGCTTCATTTTTTTTTCTGTAGGTTTTCTGTTTTTGATATTTCAACTACATGGAACACTTATATCAATATTTCACTAAATTATTGCTATGGAGAAAGTGCATACTAATTACCCAGATTGCTTATTCTTTGATATGATACGACCCTCGTACACTTGGTAGCAATTTTTAAATATTTGAAGGTTTGTGCTTCTAGTACTTAGTTAATTCATTTATCACATACCTTTAAGGGATAATTGTGAGAGCATAATTTTAGCTACATCATTATGCCTGTTGATAAAATCCAGAGCCATGTGATGGTTCAGCCCCTGATTATATGTCCAATTAACTGCCACATGTTGTCAGCACCTCTCATCCACCAGATTTTCTTGCATTGGATACTTGTAATAATTTATAGCAAAAAAAAAAAGTCCTTCCAAGAATTGTCACAGCAACCCTGTGGCCTCACAAACTCACATGTATAAGTGATATGTGTTGTTTTCCTATCTACATTATTAGTAAAGAAAGCACTGGGCTTGAGGTCAGCTTCCTGATTTTTGGTCTCAGTTTTACATGACTTTGGCCAAGCCACTAACTTTTCCCAGGAACTATTTCATTTGGGTGTGAAACAAACATGAAAGTGTTTGGCCTGCCTACACTCACAAGATTATTGTGAGGTTCAATTGGAATAGTATATTTGAAAGCACTCTTAAACCTGTAAAAGAAGGGAAACATCTGACCTATGATTACCTTTAGTCTTGATACATATTTTCCTGATGTTATATTCATACAAACTAAGAAACCTTTCTACTTTCCATCTTATGTTTGTGCAGTTGTACAATTTTGGTTCATGTTTTCATGAGAGAAAAAGGCTGTTATTTTCACAATTTTTCCTATATGTAAATTCTCCAAAGGCAGGGACAAATCTCCTACCTCTTTGTTTCCTCCATGAAATACAGAGCTGGGGAAGTGTTTAACTTAAAGTGCTTCAACTCGATTGCTTGCAGGTTGTTTGGTTTGAAGAATATACATTGTTGGCATTAACTGGCCCTTTCGATGGGCTTTATGTATTAAGCTTGTGAAATCGGAGCTTTCTGGTGCTGCATGGTGCTCCGTCATGGAGGCAATGGTGTTACAACAATGACTTTTCGTCCACCTGGGGGTATTTTAGAAAAACAAATTATAACCACAAAAGCCTCCATTTTGATAACATCCTCCTTGTTCTAGAAGATATCTACCCCACTTTTCCATTTTGCTGATATGATCATTTTTTTAGATCCATTTTTTTTTGAGTGAAAACATGAGCAACAAATGTGAAACTAATAAACACGTATCCTATCGTCTGAGGGGAAGAAGAACACAAAGGAACAGAGAGGCAGCTGGTTTATACAGAGCCTTGTGAGAATTTCCTAAACATATCCTCTGTGGTGAACAAATTAGGAAAAAAGGCCACTTCGGTGAGGTAACAGGTCCAGACCAGGGCCTTTCACTCAGAAAGTGAAGTCCAGGCTCATTTGAGCTGCTACTTGCTACTTTGTGCAGGGTTCAAACTGCATGGGGACATAAAGTGGCCCTTTACTTTGAGTCTTGAGTGACCAACCTGCATCCTTGATTTGGAAAAAGGAAGAAGAAAAAGAAGTGAAGTCTCTCATTGCTGAAGAATCAAGCTTCACTGAGAGGGAGGGGGCACCTTCTCTTAATGGGAAAACAAATCTCTAGGCTTTATCTGTGCATGACTGTGTGTAAGAAAAGCAGGCTGAGTGGACCTTGTCCTGGGACCCATCAATTTTTAGAGCATGGCTCTGGGTATAAAAAGCCAAGAAAGAGAATAATCAGTATTAACTTATTCCACAAATATTTATTGTGTGTACAATGTGCAACATCCTGGCAACACAGCAATGATCAGTTGTGTGAACTGATCTATCTGCCTGAGTATTTCTCCACCACCTGTCCAACTCCTGCTTCTTATCCTTCAGGTATTAGTTGAAATGCCTCTTCACTCTTCCCACCCAAACTCCTGTAAGTTTCTATGGTCTTCTATTAGCTATCTTTCATAACATTCTCTACTTTTGTCATTAATAGAGTGATGGCATTTTTTTTCTACCAAACTGTATATTGCATGAGATTGGGACTATGACTGCTGAAGTTCTAGGGCCTAGCTCAGTGCCTGGTTTATAGTAAGCTCTCCATAAGCTCCGGTTGATGAATGAATGAATAAGTGAATGACTACTAAATATAAGGCCCAATTAACTCACCATTTGATAAACCTTTGTGAAAACACTATTATGTCTTTGAATGAGAAGTATTTATCCACCCTTGAAATCTAATCAGCTTTTTAAAAAAATCACTGATGTTTCCTGCTTTAGAGTTCTTCCTATAATCTCTGCCCAAGATATCCTTTTTAACAAGAGTAATATTTTAAATCAGGATATCAGGGAAAAAAATCTTTTCATCAGTTTTTTTTGATTAATTTTAATGGGGTGACATTGATAAATCAGGGTACATATGTTCAGAGAAAACAGCTCTAGGTTATTTTGACATTTGCTTATGCTGCATTCCCATCACCCAAAGTCCAATTGTCTTCCGTCACCTTCTAACTGGTTTTCTTTGTGCCCCTCCACTCCCCCAACACCCTCACTCTCCTCCCCCCACCCCATAACCCCCACACTCTCGTCCATGTCTCTGAGTCTCATTTTTATGTCCCACCTATGTATGGAATCATATAGTTCTTAGTTTTTTCTGATTTACTTATTTCGCTCAGTATAATGTTATCAAGCTTCATTCATGTTGTTGTAAATGATCCAATGTCATCATTTCTTATGGCTGAGTAGTATTCCATAGTATGTATGTACCAAGGCTTTTTAATCCACTCGTCCTCTGATGGACACTTGGGCTGTTTCCAGATCTTTGCTATTGTGAACAATGCTGCCATAAACATGGGGATGCATTTCTTCTTTTGAAACAGTGTTATGGTGTTCTTGGGGTATATTACTAAAAGTGGTATAGCTGGGTCAAAAGGCAGTTCAATTTTTAATTTTTTGAGGAATCTCCATACTGTTTTCCACAGTGGCTGCACCAGTCTGCATTCCCACCAGCAGTGCAGGAGGGTTCCCTTTTCTCCACATCCTTGCCAGCACTTATTCTGTGTTGTTTTGTTGATGAGCGCCATTCTGACTGGTGTGAGGTGATATCTCATTGTGGGTTTAATTTGCATTTCTCTAATGCAGCGGTTCTCAACCTGTGGGTCACGACCCTGGCGGGGTCACCTAAAGCCATCGGAAAATACATAATGCATATCAGGTATTTACATTCTGAATCATAACTGTAGCAAAATTACAGTTATGAAGTAGCCACCAAAATTATTTTTTGGTTTGGGCAATATGAGGAACTGTATTGCGGGGTCATGGCATTAGAAAGGTTGACCACTGCTCTAATGATTAGTGAAGTTGAGCATTTTTTCATATGCCTATTGGCCATCTGTATGTCCTCTTTGGAGAAGTGTCTATTCATTTCTTTTGCCCATTTTTTGTTTGGATTGTTTGTCTTTCTGGTATTGAGTTTTGCAAGTTATTTATAAATTTTGGTTATTAACACCTTATCAGACACATTGTCAAATAAATTCTCCCATTGTGTAGTTTGTCTTTTTATTCTGTTCTTATTGTCTTTAGCTGTGCAGAAGCTTTCTAGTTTGATATAGTCCTATTTGTTTATCCTGTCTTTTATTTCACTTGCCTGTGGAGACAAATCAGCAAATATATTGCTGCGAGAAATGTCAGAGAGCTTACTGCCTATGTTTTCTTCTAAGATGCTTATGGTTTCATGGCTTACATTTAAGTCTTTTATCCATTTTGAGTTTATTTTTGTGAATGGTATAAGTTGGTGGTCTAGTTTCATTTTTTTGCAGGTAGCTGTCCAATTTTCCCAACACCATTTGTTGAAGAGGCTGTCTTTACTCCATTGTATGCCCTTACCTCCTTTGGCAAATATCAGTTGTCCATAAAAGTGTGGGTTTATTTCTGGGTTCTCAGTTCTGTTCCATTGATCTATGTGCCTGTTCTTATGCCAGTATCGGGCTGTTTTGAGTACACTGGCCTTATAGTATAACTTGATATCTGGAAGTGTGATATCTCCCACTTTATTCTTCCTTTTCAAGATTGCTGAGGCTATTTGTGTTCTCTTTTGGTTCCATATAAATTTTTGGAATATGTGTTCTATATCTTTGAAGTATGTTATTGGTATTTTAATTGGTATTGCATTGAATTTATAAATTGCTTTGGGTAATATAGACATTTTAATGATGTTTATTCTTCCTCATCATGAGCACGGTATATGCTTCCAGTTGTTTGTATCTTCCCTGATTTCTTTTATCAATGTCTTAAAATTTTCTGAGTACAAGTCTTTAATCTCCCTGGTTAAATTTATTCCTAGGTACTTTATTTTTTTGGTTTTTATGGTAAAGGGTATTGCTTCCTTAATTTCTCTTTCTGACAGTTCATTGTTAGTGTATAAAAATGCCTCTGATTTCTGAGTATTGATTTTATATCCTGCCACCTTGCTGAATTCATTTATCAGGTCTAGTAGTTTTTTGACTGTGACTTTAGGGTTTTCTATATACAATATCATATCATCTGCAAATAATGATAGTTTTACTTCTTCTTTTCTAATTTGGATGCCTTTTATTTCTTTTTCTTGTCTGATTGCTGTGGCTAGGACTTCCAGAACTATGTTGAATAAGAGTGGTGAAAGGAGGAACCCCTGCCTTGTTCCTGATCTTAAGGGAATTGCTTTTAATTTTTGCCCATTGAGTATGATGTTGGCTGTGGGATTGTCATAGATGACTTTTATCATGTTGAGGTATGTTCCCTGTATTCCCACTTTGCTGAGAGTTTTGATCATGAATGGTTGCTGGATTTTATCAAATGCTTTATCTGTATCTATTGAAATTATCATGTGGTTTTTCTCCTTCCTTTTGTTTATGTGATGAATCACATTGATTGATTTGTGAATATTGTACCATCCTTGCCTCCCAAGAATAAATCCCACTTGATCCTGGTGTATAATTTTTTCCATATATTGCTGGATCTGGTTTGCTAATATTTTGTTGAGGATTTTAGCATCTAAATTCATCAGGGATATTGGCCTATAATGTTCTTTCTTTGTGTTGTCTTTGCCTGGTTTTGGAATCAGAATTATGCTCGCCTCATAAAAGGAGCTTGGAAGTCTTCTTTCCTCTTGAATTTTTTGAAATAACTTGAGAAGGATAGGAGTTAGTTCTTCTTTGAATATTTGATAGAATTCACTTGTGAAGCCATCAGGCCCAGGACTTTTCTTTTTTGGGGTTTTTTTGATAACTGTTTTAATTTCATTTGTTGTAATTGGTCTGTTTAGGTTTTCTGATTCTTCCAGATAAATTCTTGGAAGATTATATGTTTCAAGGAATTTGTCCATTTCATCTAGGTTGTCTAGTTTTCTGGCATACAGTTCTTCATAGTATTTTCTTATAATATTTTGTATTTCTATTGTGTCAGTTGTTATTTCTCTACTCTCGTTTCTAATTTTATTTATTTGAGTCCTCTCTCTTTTTTTCTTGGTGAGTCTGGTTAAAGGTTCATCGATCTTGTTTACCTTTTCAAAGAACCAGCTCCGGGTTTCATTGATCCTCTGTATTGTTTCTTTAGCCTCTATGTCATTTATTTCTGCTCTGATATTTATTATTTCCTTTCTTCTACTAGCTCTGAGCTTTACTTGCTGTTCTTTTTCTAGTTCTTTTAGATGTAGGGTCAAGTTGTTCATTTGAGCTTTTTCTAGCTTCTTGAGGTATGCCTGTAATGCTATGAACTTCCCCCTCAAGACTGCTTTTGCTGTGTCCCACAAATTTTGAGTTGAAGTATGCTCATTATGGTTCGTTTCTAGGAATTCTTTGATTTTATTGTTTGCCCATTTGTTATTTAATACCATGCTATTTAGTTTTCAAGTGTTTGAGCATTTTTCAGTTTTTCTGTTGTGGTTGATTTCTAGTTTCATGCCATTGTGATCAGAGAAAGTGCTCGATATGATTTCAATCTTCTTAAATTTGTTAAGACCACTTTTGTGCCCTAACATGTGGTCTATTCTAGAGAATGTACCATGAGCACTTGAAAAGAAGGTATATTCTGCTGCTTTAGGGTGACAGGTTCTAAAGATATCTATTAAATCGAGTTGATCTAGTATGTCCTTTAAGTCTGCTGTTTCTTTGTTAATTTTCTTTCTTGAGGATCTGTCTAGTGATGTTTGTGGGGTATTGAAATCCCCTACTATTATAGTATTGCTGTTGATCTCACCCTTTAAATCCATCAAAGTTTGCTTTATATGTTTAGGTGATCCTATATTAGGTGTGTAGATATTTATAATGGTTGTATCTTCCTGTTAGGTTGCTCCCTTTATCATTATGTAGTGGCCTTCTTTATCTCTTACTATAGTCTTTGTTTTAAAGTCCATTTTGTCTGATATAAGTATTGCTACCCCAGCTTTTTTTTCATTTCCATTTGCATGAAATATTTTTTTCTATCCTTTTATCTTCAGTCTATGTGCATCTTTTGTTTTAAGGTGTGTCTCTTGTAGACAGCATATGTATGGCTCCTGTTTTCTTATCCACGCAGCTACCCTATGTCTCTTGATTGGATCATTTAATCCATTAACATTTAAGGTCATTATTGACATGTAATTGTTTATTGCCATTTTATTCTTTAAAATTGAATTCCTCTTTTGCTATATTCTTTTTCTACTTTGACTTGTTTACAACAGGTCCCTTAGCATTTTTTGCAGCCTTGGTTTGGTTGTAGTGAATTCCTTGAGTTTTTTTTTGTCTGGAAAACTTTTTGTTTCTCCTTCAATTTTAAACGATAGCCTTGCTGGATAAAGTAGTCTTGGTTGTAGGCTCTTGTTCTACATTACCTTGAATATTTCTTGTCATTCCCTTCTGTCCTCAAGTGTTTCTGTTGAGAAGTCAGAAGTCATCCTTATGGGGGCTCCTTTGTAGGTGATAGTCTTTTTTTGTCTCGCAGCTTTTAATATTTTCTCTTTATCACTTAGCTTTGGTATTTTATTATGATGTGTCTTGGTGTTGATTTCTTCGAGTTTCTCTTTAATGGAGTTCCCTGTGCTTCGTGAACATGTGAGATGTTTCCCTGCCTTAATTGAGGGAAGTTTTCAGCTATGATATGCTTAAACAATGTCTCTATTCCTTGTTCTTTCTCTTCTTCTTCAGAAACTCCTATGATGCAGATGTTATTTCTCTTCATGTTGTCACAGAGCTCTCTTAGAGTTTCCTCAGACTTTTTGAGTCTCTTTTCTTTTTTCTGCTCTGCTTCTGTGCCATTATTTATCATGTCCTCTAAGTTGCTGATTCAATTCTCAGCTTCATCCATCCTGCTTTTAATTCCTTCCATTGTGTTCTTAATTTCTGATGTTGTAGTTGTCATTTCTGACTGATCCTTTTTTATTATTTCAATGTCTTTTTTTATATTTGCTATCTCTTTATTTAGGTGTTTGCAATGACCATCTATTGTTCTTCTAATATCTTTGAGCATCCTAACAATCGTTATTTTAAACTCTGCATCTGGGAGTTTGGTTATATCTGATTCATTTAGGTCCTTTTCTGGGGATTTCTCTTGATTCATTTGTGTTGCATTTCTATGCCTTCTCATCTTCTCTGTGTAAAAGAAGATCTTGGCCGGTGGAGTCCACTGGGTGTGGCCTCTGTTCCATAGGTATGGTCTATCTGAAGGCCTGCCACCCTCTCTGCTGTTGCTGCCTAGAGTGTTTGGGTATGGTCGTTGCAAGTGCCTGCCCACTGGGGCTGTTGCTGTGGTTTTCACCTCTCCTTCACAGGAGTGGCTGTGATCATATGCTCGGGTGTACAAGCCTTCGTGGCCTTGGCCTTCACCCCTCCCCTGTGGGTGGTGTTATTCTCGGCCCTGAGGGCAGTGGTGAGCACCTTTGCTCAGCTGCGGGTCTCCGCCTGTTTCCGGGCTTCCGCCTCACCCTTGCAGGAGGAGCCTGCTCGTGGGATGGCTGCAAGCCTTGGCTCCACAGGCTAGGCAGGACTGCATGTTCACACTCAATAGTGGGAGTCTGCCTGTTCTGGGTTTTTGGCTCCACCCCCGTGGGAGGAGCTGGCTTCCAAGTCAGGCCACAAGCCTTGGTTCTGCGGGCAGGGCAAGGCTGTGCTCCTGCGCTCTTGCTCAAGGGCTGGTCTCCACCCCTTCTGGGGTTCCCACCCTTCCCCCGCAGGCTGGTTTACAGGCTGCCTACTGCTGGGCTTGACCGCTTTTGCACGCCCTCCTTCCCAGCCGGGCAAGACTGAGCTCACATGTGGGCCCTGTGGTGGCCACCTGGCTTCCGCCCTTGCCGACAGAACCGTGCTTCCGCGTCCCACAGCTTCCCACCCTCGGGCAAGCCCTCAGCCGTGTGGGTGGGGGCACTGCAGTTCAGACCCTAAGACTCACTACTGTAGTCCTGAAAGCTCCCTCCTTCTAAGTGACTCTGCTCTGAATGCCACGGGAGAGCTTGTTTGGCTGGTATCCTGCTTCTCTTTGCTGGTATTGCTGTTTCCAGGGGAAATATTCACTTCAGATTTGGGGAGTGACTCATCTCAGGGGTTAGGGTGGCTGTCTCCCAAAATGTTTTTCCCTGTGCCTCCTAGATTACACTCTCTTCCTGTTATTCTGGTCCTCTCCTCTCTCCCCATCCCCCGGAGCCCTGAGTGAGTGGTTGTGAGAGAGGAGTTCTGCGTGGTCCCTTTAAGAAGAATCCTGAGTCTGAGAAATCAGTCTCTTTCTCACAAACAGTATCCTGTCTTGATTCCAGCTAAATACTTTCCATACGCCTCTTCTAGGCTCTGGGGCTGCAGGCTGGGGCTTTGTTTCTGGGCCTCAGGACCCTCCCCTCTCTACTAAACTCACTTTCTACCACGGGAGTCTCTCTGGGCTGCAGTTCACTCCTGGGGGCTGGGCAGCCCTCTCCCCGTTTCCGCTTTTCCTACCAGTCTCAGTGTGGCTTCTTCAGTGTTCCTTGGTTGAAGAGTCCTCTTAGTTTAGTCCAAAGTTGGTTTTTCCAGATGATAGTTCTTAAAATTAGTTTGTAATCCATTTTGGTTCTGGGAGGTGAGAGTTGGTACGTCTGCCTACTCCATCACCATCTTGTCTCCTCCTTTTCATCAGTTTTAACATAACACAGCCATCTTATATGACAGAAGGGTCATCTCAAATTTTAGTTCAGGGATGGTTCAGATGATCAATTGTGGCCTGTTGCTTCAATGCCGCAATAGTGATAAATAACAATGTGGTGGGATATTTTAATTGTAAAGGAACAGTTTCTCTGGCCTTTGATTGATCATGGTCACTGTAATCATGACTGAAGTCTTTTATTAACCTTTTTATATGTAATTTCTTGTTTTGAGCTAACATCATTATAAATCTTGGTTCCATGAACAATACAAGAGGTGCCCTTTCAAAAACCAACTAAACTTCCTGGCACAGCATGGCTGCAGACCAGGAAATCAGAAACTAACCTTTTCCCCAGGCAAATCTGAACAAAAAAAGGGATTCAAAAAACCTTTGCTGTCTTCCCTCCTAGGGAGGTCTTATCATGATGTGGGGACACCCAATAAGTCTAATGTTCTAAAGACCCATAAAACATTATTTGACATGAAAATTTTGCCTTGCTTCAGAGTCACTGCTAATGAATTACATGTGATGCAAGAAGCAGCGTGGCTGAAATATTTTTATTAAGACTAATAATATTTTTTGCTTATACAGCAACTTTCATTGGAGAAAACTGAGTTGGAAAGGAAGCTTTAAAGACATACGGGGTTGGGGGTGAAAATTACTGGCTCATAACTTTTCAGACTCGCTGCTGCCACTTAACCACACTGGAGGCTGAAGGCTGGGTGCAAAACTGAGGTCATTAGCTTCAAGGAAATTTTAGTAGCCAAAGATTCTCAACCTTTTGTATTCCATAGGAAAACAGAGCACAGTTTTTTTTTGTTTGTTTGTTTTTTAGGAGCAGCAAATAAGTCTTTGCTTTTTTATGGTGTGAAGTTAAACAAGTCCCACTGGAGAAAAGGCAGTAACCGCAGTTGACATGATGCTGTTGTTGGTGCCATTGGTGGAGTGCTTACTGTGTATTTGGCATTGTTTTAAGCGCTCACAAACACGCATTTAATTTCAGAAACATTCCTGTGAAATAGATATTGTATTTATTTTATATAGGGGGTGACTGAGGCACAGAATGGTTAGGCGACTATCCCCCTGTGCCCAGACTCCTGCTAGAAAATGTTCCCACCCGCAACCCCTGAAGAGAGCAGGGAACCTGGGACAGTTTGCTGGCTCGTGCTCTGAGAACTGCCCTGTCCATTGGCACTTAATGAAAATGCTCTTTTCTTCTACTCTTTTAGTATTTGTAGTTTCCCCAGTTCCCCAACTCAACTGCAATCTCCATGAGGATGAGGGTTTGAGCTTACATTTATAATAAATATCTTAGGTTTCTGTAACTAAAAACCAGGTCATACATTTTAATCAGGGCATAAGTTGTTTTCTCACATGGACAATGATAAAGGATTTGGAAATCAGGGCCATTCTGGTAAATGTGGTACATATGTCACCATAACTACTGCATTTTCTTTTATAGGAAAAACCAGGAGAAGAGTAGTCAGCTGTTGCTTTTAGGAGGGTGCACATTTTGCTAAATAAATGAGGCCTGGTACTCTCTTTATGGGATAGTCATACTCCAGATAATTTGTTTAAGCTAGTACAAAATCCAGAACGTAGAATTTATTTATTTTAATGAAAAAATATACCTATTAATTTATATTTCTATGAAATGTTCTACATATCTGAGTCAGGGCATCTAGGAAACCAAATAAGCCAGCTGAGAAGCATGGAGATAACAGAATGGGGTATTTTCTGCCATGGCTAATATTGAACATTCAGAATTATTCTTGGTCTCTTTATCTATATAAAATATCTTCTGGGTGGCCTGCACCTTGGGCCCAATGTATGGAGTCTAACTCTCTATTGGACAGCCCTGAAGAGGTAGAAACTCTATCATCCAACCTTCCCTTTTTTATATACTATTTTTAGAGACTCCCAAACAGCCTTGGTCATTTCACCAACAACTCATCTCTTACTCTCTATTTCTGAAGTTATAGAATAGTGTTTCTCTGATGGTATTGTAAGGGGTTACCATGTGCTTTATATGGCCTGATAATATTTAGAATGTGTATTAATCTCATCAGCAGCACATCAAAAATCATCTTTTAAATGGACTGATTCCTGGTTGGGTATCCACACATTGTGCATCACCTCCATTTATGTTGACTCTGTTACTTTCAGCTTCAAAAGTTAACCTTACAGATGGGTCAACAGAATGTGGGCCAAAAGGGGAAAAACTGGGGTCTGAAATCCAATCACTTGAACTTAGTAGCTTGGCTCTGTTTATTTCTTAACTTGACCTTGATTGGCTCACTTACCCTTTTTGAACCCAGTTTTCTTATGATAACAGTGACTACCTTATAAAACAAAAGAAGATAATGAATGTGAAAGTGCCCAAGAACTACAATAGCACACACAAGTTAATTTAATATTTTGATTTATACTTATTCAGGAACTGTAATATGTAGGACACTTTCAATTGTTGGTGACAGCCCAATGCAAACAGGCTAGGATATGATAACTTACAGTCAGTTCTGCTATAACCTGACATAATATTTCTAAAAATGAGTGTATTTGTCTAACCAGTATACTTGTCTAAACAAAAATTGCTTAATAGAAATATAATGCTAACCAAAAATGCAAACTATATAAGTAAATTAAATTTTTCTACTGAGATATGAAAAATATAAAGTTAATTTGAAATTATATTTTATTCATTCATATAGTCTAAATACTATTCTAACATACAGTCAATATAATGTTTATTTATAGCTATTGTACATTTTTTTCACAAGAAAATGAATATAAGGGACTGTATGTTTCATTTATAGCACATTTCAATTTAACCCCATTTCAGGTTGTCACATGTGGCTAGTGGCAACTGTATTGAACAATGACAGTCTACAACCTGGACACATACCATTATTTGGAACAGGAGCTGGTATTCAATCCCCAGACTACATGGATTGAGAGTGGATAACCAGTGATTGGAAAATGATATTTATTTCTCAGAAAAGAAAGTATAAAATTTTTAGAGGCAAATTTGTCTTCAACATTATCATCATTGTCATTCCCACAAAACCTCTTAAATTTTAAGGAATTAAAATTTCTAATCTCCAGGCCATTTTAAAGAATCTTTAAGTAAATTTTATAGTTCTTCTTTATAGTAGCAGTTACATGGAGAAAGTACTGGACTGCAATTTGGGAGATTTTTAACCCATTGCAATAAATTTTAGTAGTTGTCTGATTGAGCTGATCAAGTTCACTGTTTTCTATTCTTCATGTGTAAAATAAAAGTGTTAGCATAAGTGTTTTCTAAAGTATCATTCCACCTCTAATATACCTTATTTTTTCCTCCATAAGATGTACTTTCCCCCCAAAAAAATGGAGAGGAAAAGGCCCATGCATCTTATGGAGCGAAAAGTATGGTATTTTATTAAATATTTTAACACACCATTTGGTTCAGAATTTTTTTTTTCTTATTTTCCTCCTTAAAATCCTAGGTGTGTCTTATGGCCAGGTGCATCTTATGGAATGAAAAATATGGTAGTTAAATCCGTTTTATTGAGTTATAATTTATATATAATTTATATATAATAAAATGTACCCATTTTAGTATATGTTTCAGTAAGTTCTAAAAAATTTAATATCCTTAGCACACTGAAGATATAGAAAACATCTCCATGCCTCAAATTGATACTTTGCTCTACTTTCCAGGCAATATTCTATGGATACTTTTTTTTTTTCCAGTTTCTGGATCAAATAACTTCCAAGCATGAGCTGAAACGGATCTGGATGGATTTTTTGGGTCATATTGTAAGTGTATTCTTACAATAACAGTTATAGAAAACTGACAAACTGTCTTTCAAGTGTTTGTATCAGTTCATACCAATAATGTTTGAGAATTCCAGTTGCTTCACATCCTTACAAAGACTTATTATTGTCAGTCTTTTTAATTTCAACCATTCTAATATGTGTGTAATGGCATATCATTGTGGTTTTAATTTGCATTTTCCAGATGACTTAATGACAAATAATTCCTTCTATGGGCTTATTAGCCATTTGTACATCTTTTATGAAGTGTTTGTTTAAATCTTTCACTCATTTACAAACTTGAATTGTTTTTCTTATTATTTGTCAGCTATAGGTAGAGCAATTTTTTTTTTAGTCTTTACCTTGTATTTTAATTTTTTTAATGGCATGGTTAGAAGAGCAAAGACTTTAATTTGAATTTCAAAATATTATTTTTTCTTCTCTGACTCATGTGCTTTGTATCTTAATTTAAGAAATTTTTTTCTACCCTAAGGAAGATTTTATCTTATATTTGTCTACAGTTTTATCTTTTACATTTCAGTTTATTATCTATTTTGAGTTAATTTTTTTTATACTGTGAGATAAGATTATAGATTCACTTTATTCCAAACAAATATCCAATTGTTCCACTGGTTTTTTTCCCTGATTTTTAATCTTTTTCTCATTGAATTATCCATACAGCTCATATAATATATAATAGATAATATATCACCTGGCCTATGGTGGCACAGTGGATAAAGTGTTGACTTGGAATGCTGAGGTTGTTGGTTCGAACCCTGGAGTTGCCAGGTCAAGGTACATACCAGAAACAACTATGAGTTAATGCTTCTTGTTCCTCCCCCTTCCTCGAACCTTTCTCTCTTTCCCCTCTCTCTAAAAAATCAATTAAAAAATCTTTTAAAAAGCTATATATCATATCAAGTAATACTGTAATAATATTATATATTATTACTTATTATTATAGTTATTACTTATGACTATAGTAATATTGCTTATTACTATAACAATAACTGATAATATATGAAATATATAAGTTTATGTATTATAAGTTTATGCATATATGAAATAAACTTCCATAAAATGTTTACACCATAGATTATTATTTTTATTTTTGTATCTCTTGTTTAAAACAACTTGGAATTAAAGAATTGAGCATGAATCATTTTTCTGAATGCAATAGTGAAGAATTAGAGGTTAGTCATATGTCTGTAGCCTTGACTATTGACTCCATCTCACATCTTTGCTCAGGAACCAACCATGTGAAGACGGAATGTTCTAAGGGTCTTATTAGAAGCAACTACCACTCAGGACTCTAATTGGGTTTCTGGTTATTATTTCTCTCATCCCCTCTGTATCCTCCCATAAAAATTTCACATAGCTATAATACTAGTTTTAAAACACTGTACCCCTCTGCTTCTATGAATTTATCCCTGAATGTATTATGCTTTAGACAAAAGTAAACTAGAACCATAAGGCAAAAATATTCTAAAACTATTCATACCAGATTTATAAAGAAGAATTTTTCTGTGTTTAGTAGCTTTAAGAATAGTCTATATGTAACTTTGGATAATGTATACTCCATGAGTTAGGATGTCTCTTGTTTTGAAATTTCCTTGGCAGAAAATTGGTAAACTACCCTCTTCATCACAATTTTTATTGTTGTATTTATTTTGCACTGCAGTGAGATGGAGCATTGCCCTAAACTGTGGCAGATTTGATTACTTGTAGTTCTTGTTCCATTTTTGTTATCCTTCTCATAACTTTTTCTCAGCACAGTATTCTTGACTTCATAAAACTAGGAGGACCCCATTTCCAAATCTGCTTTTGGCAGAATAAGATATCTTCATCTTTGAGGTCACGTTTCAGGCTTTTGTTCAGTCACAAGTTCTGTTTGGATTTACCCTCGGTGTGTCTACTTGAATATTCAAAAAGTCATCAGCTAGTCTAATTTGTTTTTTTTTTAGCCATGTACAAGACTGATTTGCTTTGACAGGTGGATCAGAAACAGAATTGGAGCTATTTTATCTGGACCTAATTAAACAACCTTCATTACCAGCAGATATATGTTTGTGACTTAAAATTAGCATGATTGGAATTAAAACTCAATATATAAGGCATTGAATTCAGATATGGCTGGTTTAAAAATAAATTCCATACATTTTAAATGCAGCAAGTCTGGATTTTAAATACCCATAGTGACAAATTCCCCTTAGGGGTATGTGTGTGTATGTGTGTGTGTGTGTGTGTGTGTGTGTGTGTGCTCGCGCGCGCGCGCGCGCACGTGCACACATGACTGTGGCTGTGGATAATAGTAAAGATATGGCCCGTATTTAGTGCAGTTTCAGAGAGCATTCTAAAATATTTTTAAACTCTCATTTCTTCTCCTCTCCTTTAACCTCCATATATTGAGCTCAGCTTTGAGGATGTTATGTAGATTTCTCTGGTTTCAAAGGTTACATTCTCTAATCAAATTATTTCTATTCATCATTGTCGCATTTCTGAGATTTTGTGATTGCCTTTTATTATACATATCCTGATTGTGTGCCAATGTGTCTGTATGTATATGTAGACACAGTGGAACCTGCTTAAAATGTTCTTCTACATGTAACATTTAAAATCATATTAGAGTTTTTCTTATAGTATTTTATTTTCTTAACATTGTCAGAAACATTTTAAAGGATCTTGTGTGTATTACATAGACAGATGCATATATAGTATGTTTTTTGTAGTTGTATATTCTGCATAATTATGGACACTTAGTAATTATCAAATAATTATAAAATATAAGTATACCTTTTATTCTTTCCTTAGACTTGTTTTGAGAGTTTTTATGCACTGAGATATATGAGCCAGATTTTACCTTATGAAGAAAAATAAAAGGTTGAATAAAACATATTGACATTTCTGTTCAACATTAAGGCTGCAGGAATTATGGTGGATTCCTTTTCCTAACAAACATTAATATGAGATTTCTGGTGTGATGAGAACTGGATATCAAGAATCTAATCCCTCCCCTTGCCTTTGGGCATCAGAAGCCCTCTCCAAATTATTAAAATTCCATGTCTTTTGTGAACTCATGATGCATCATTGCAATTTTAACTGCTTTAAAATACGAGCAAGAGCAAGTCTTTTGTATTTATAGTCTCCTTATGTACCTGACTTTTAAAAATAAAATATAAAATAAAGCATTTGTGTTTATCCATTTCCTTTTAAAAATTTGAATTTCCAGATTGTCTTTTCTTTTATACGCTTTTCCAGAATCAAAACAAGACTTCTTGTGTGTTTGTCACCTTTGTTTGGATGTGTCCACCCCTTCTTGTTACTGATGAGAAATCTAGTTCAGCCATTGCTCCTGATCTTTGTTCAATCATTCTCTTGGGAAAGAAGTCCCGACTTAACCTGTTTTCGGTAGACATTGTTTTCATTTGTATTTGAAGTGGAGTTATTAATAATTTTATATACACTCTCACCATTTTTGAGTTCTTCTTGAACCCAAACTTGTGCATATCTAAACTTTAAGTGGTTGGAATTTAATTTGAAAGTATTAGAATGAGCTAGATTTGAAGAGTTAAGTCCTTGGATTTTTTTTTCATTACAGGTGGTTGTGTCACCTTATACAAAGATGTTTACCATTCTTTCCTTCTCTCTCCTTAATGCATGAGGATTATGACCATGTCTATACTCAAGCTTATTGATGTTAAACAAATACCTTAGTTATGGAAGAATCTCCAAAGAACTGGCTACATATAGTGCAATGTTGGGGATTTTGAGGTTGTTGCCTTTAACCCATTCATATATGAAAGGTTCTGTATTTGTAAAATTCTGTCAGCTTTCTTTTGTCAAAACCTATCACATTGGATAACATTCAATACTGTGATATATTTTTGTGATTCTTGAGATAGCCAAACATAAGTTTGAATGCTTGCGTCTCAAATAACAGACTTTGTGACCTTGGTCAAGTTACTTAATGTCACTAAGCTTCACTTTCCTCACCTGTATAACAGGGTAATCATATTCCCTCCCTCAAGGAGAAGTGAGGATTAAATATTAAGGGAGTAGAGTGTTTTGATTGAGAACACAGAGGCTGGGGCTGGATGGCCATAATGCTTTATGATTTTTGTGCAATTCATTTAACCTTTCATTGTTTCAGTTTCCTCATTGGGAATGTGCACTATAAGCATCTACTCACAAAGCTGTAAGGATTAAATTAGATGATAATGTTAAAGCACTTATAAGCATAGTTGATTATGGGACAGGTCAGCATTACTGCAGATAGTAGAGACACAGATGTGAACAACCTTCTCTACCCCTTTTAGCTCTCATTTTAGTATGTGAAATAAGACATTTAAAAAAACTAATAAATATATTTAATAAGAGCCATAGAGAAAATGAAACAAAGAAATAAGTTAAGAAGGGTAACAGGTTGGGGTGCAATGTAAAAAAGGATTTTTAGTCTGGGATCAGTTGGAAAGTGGTATCTGAGCAAAAGCCTAAAAGTGGGAACCATGTGGCCAAGGAAAGAGTGAGTAAGTTGAAAACCCCTGTGGCAGGAGACTTCGAGTAAACAGAAGGTGACAATAGTAAGAGACAAGGCTGGAGAGAAAATCAGGGTCAGCTTACAGGGTCTCATAGGCTACCACTGGGAGTTTCCCTTTACCTCTGAGACTGAGGGCTGCTAAGGGGTTTCGAGTAGAAGAGCGGCACAGTCTGACACACTTTATAAGGAATACCATAACTGCTAAGTTGAGGGTGGACTATAGGGAGCAAGGGTTACAATATGAAGAACAGTTAGAGCTATAACTATAAACCAGATGAGGGAGGGATGAAGGGGCCTGAGATCACAGTGGTCCTAGAGGGAGTAGGGAGATGTGAGCAGAATGTGGACATATTCTGAAAGTACAACTGTTGGAATTGGCCATCATCATTAAGTGAGATGATCCATAATTCCCTTCAAACATTAACTGCTACAGAGTCAACATTTATTAAATAGTAGACAACTGTTATTAACAAGTAAACTGGTATTAGTCTAAAATTTTCTTTGTGAGTTAGGGTGGAAACTGAGGCTATGCCTCAGGAGGATTATAATGTCAGGAAAGGACTTCATTTAAATGTAAAGAATGCCTTGTAATGCCTTGGACAAAATATCCAATAAGATCTAAATATTACTTCTCTAAATCCTTTCATGTAGGAAATTACTTATGCAAAAATTTCTTAGTTGGAGAATTCATTAAATCAGGAGTAGGCAACCACACCCTTGGTGCCAAATTAACTTGCCCCCTGCTTTTGTAAATAAAGTTTTATTGGAACACAGCCATGCTCATTCATTAAGTATTGCCTATAGTTGTTATCATGCTATAACAGAGTTGAGCAGTTGAAGAGTCTAAAATATTTACTTTGTGGCCCTTTATAGAAAGAATCTTAGATGAATAGTTATCTGTAGCTTAGCATCACAGACACAGAGTTATTATTATTCAGGGCATATTTATGTAAGTATATGACACCTAGCAATGAATGAAGATACCCAAAGTAATCATGGATATGTTTATTTTAGAAGAAGAGTCCTCGGCCTGACCTGTGGTGGCACAGTGGATAAAGCATTGACCTGGAAATGCTGAGGTCACCGGTTCGAAACCCTGGGCTTGCCTGGTCAAGGCACATATGGGAGTTGATGCTTCCAGCTCCTCCCCCCTTCTCTCTCTCTGTCTCTCCCTCTCCTCTCTAAAATGAATGAATAAATAAATAAATAATAAAAAAACCCAACAACAAAAAAGAAGAGTCCAGGCTTCAGAACACCTTCTTAGGAAGGTGTCATCATCATCATACCACTTACCTATGTTTTACTATGCTTCAGGTGACTGTCCTAACCACTCCACATTTGCTAGCTCATTTAAGCCTCACAGTTATCATTAGGGAGATAATATAATTACTCTTATTTCACAGATGAGAAAAGTGAGGGACAAAAGGATAAACGACTTGCTCAGAATTCACTGTTGGTAAGTAGCAGAGCCAGGGATGTAAATGCAGGCAATTCGGCTTCAAAGTCCATGCTTTTCACCTCCATACATCTATCTAGGCAACATCTGAATAGTGTCTTTGCTAGATGCTCTGTGTGCATTTGTGTGTGTGGCTTACCCATCAACAAATTACTAAACTTGGTTATTGAACCTGAGCTTGTGCGATTACTCAATGCATCGATTATCAACATCTTTGTTTGCTGTTTAAGTTGCTACTCCACAAAAACGTCATTCAGCTGCTGAGGGGCAGAAACAGAAGTGGAAAAATTGCCACATTCTTAATTGTGTTCTTTCCTTTTAAGTCAACAGAATAGCAAAAAGACTGTGCCAATTTGGCTGCTTGTCTTGTAAGTGTAAAGTCTCAAAGAATAATGCAAAATTAATTTTCTTATGTTTGTGAGTTTATCTGAGCTGAAGGGTTCTGAAGTCTTGAAATTTCAATGTTGGGTGGCTAAAAATGGATATTGTGTTCCTTTAAATAGCAGGCCATTTTAGAACAAGATTATATCTATCAGAAATGAAAATACTGTATTTATGCTTCATTGTAATCCATTCATTGCTTTAAGGGCTCTAGATTCCCAAGGGAGCGTTAAAAAATCCAAATGATGTCCCCGAGTGCTGAGTTTTGCATTTAAATCTCTGACTTAGCTTACATGTAAAAGCATGAGTCATCTGACAATCACTTATTGACAACACAGTTGAAAAAAAAAAGCAGTCCAACTTTTTATGGCTCTAGACTACAGTGATTTTGAATCAAAATGTTCTTTACTTCCCCAATTCCATGGCTTATTTTAGGTGATAGCATGCAAATAAGTGTATTTTCCTGCTAATTTCACCCATTTTGGGGTAATGCCACTCTGAAGATACAGCTGCCTCATATTAGAAGTTGTAAGAAAAGATATTGTGGCTGCTGAAAAAGCTTTTTCATTCCTGGACTAAATGCCAAACCCCCAGAGCTTGTCCAATGGCAGAGCCTGTGGCTTATTGTTGTTTCTCTTTGTTGAAACTTCTCATTCTTTCTCACACACAAAATCTATTCCCAAGGCAGTTGTCTACTGCTCAAGAATTCCACCAAAAACTGTGAGACTTCAATTGGCTAAGGTTAAGAAATTAGTGTCTTGATTTACATGTATAAATTAAACAAGTTGAAATGAAAGAACTCATCAGTTTCTAGTGTTGTCATATTAAGGGAAAATGCAGAGAAATAACCTCAAAGAATTTGTTAACAAGAATATAGCTAGACATTGTATAGATTGGTGATAGGGGTCAGAGGTGATCTTCTTTCTCTCTCCCTCCCTTCCTCCTTCCTGCAGTCTGTCCTTTTTTCCCTTCCCTTCCCTTCCCTTCCCTTCCCTTCCCTTCCCTTCCCTTCCCTTCCCTTCCCTTCCCTTCCCTTCCCTTCCCTTCCCTTCCCTTCCCTTCCCTTCCCTTCCCTTCCCTTCCCTTTTCCTTCCTTCCTTCCTCCCTCCCTCCCTCCCTTCCTTCCTTCCTTCCTTCCTTCCTTCCTTCCTTCCTTCCTTCCTTCTTTCCTTCCTTCCTTCTTTTTTTCTCTCTCTCCCTCCCTCCTTCCCTCCTCCCTTCCTTCCTTCCTTCCTTCCTTCCTTCCTTCCTTCCTTCCTTCCTTCCTTCCTTCCTTCTAAATAGTTATTGAGTATCTACTGTGATGAACTCTGTGTTAGACTCTGACAATACAATTATAAAAATAAATGTATTATAAGAGGAAAAGGGGAGTGGGGGAGATAGGAGAGTGTAAAGGGAGGATAGAGGGTGATCAACTTAACTTGCGGTGGTGAACGTACAGTGCAATGTACAGATGATGTATTATATAGAATTTTATACCTGAAGCCTATATAATTTTATTAACCAGTATCACTCCAAAAACTCCAATATAAAAATTAATTAGTTAATTAATTTTAGAAAGACAAACAGAGATCATAGCCTTTGTAAAATTTCCTGGGGAGAAGGTGGGGTAAGTGTGTCCCTGGCAGACGAAGAAGGGTCTATGCAAGAAAAGATTGCAAGAAGTCCAGAGACTATTCAGGGAGTGGAGGGGTATGAAATAAACCTGGAGGAGTTGTCAAGGACCATACCTTGCAGTGCCTGGTAGACCTTATCTACAAGTCTGATTGATCCTAAGAGCAAGAGGAAGCAACTGAAAGACATAAGGATCTAAATGTTTCTGTATATGTATTTATGTAGATGATCAGAATTACAATATTTGATGAACATCTTCTATGTGTTTGAGGACCTCTCAAAAAAATTCCATGTTCATTTTTTTTTACGTGACTTTATCCTTGAGTGCCTAATCCCATTTCAATATGGCAAAGCTAATTATTTTCTGCCTCTCTCAAATCTTCAAAAGTTTTGTGAATCATCAGAAGTAGCTTTTGAAACTCAGTTAGCTGGAACTGAATTCAGAAGTCCCAATGAATGAACAGGCTTTGACTCAATGACTTTTGCTACACCTGAATTGGGGGAATCTTTGGGGAATTAGAAAAGGGAAGAACAGAGACCAAGAATTCTTGGGATCTAGTTCTTCAGTTTTTATTTGTTGTTTTGATTGTATAATATACCTTAAAACTGCAAATTTTACTACTGATACCATTTAATAATACTTGCCCGAGACCTTGAATGTTTTTTGTACAATCTCCCAGAGGGTCTGTTGACAATTCAGTACCATTTTCCATTTTCTTTGCATTACCAGCATTTAAGAGGCTTTAAAATCTAAGAACTAAATTTCCTAGATTATCTGCCAGAAGGATTCTGCTTTAGATTTCACCAGTGAAAGATACTTGTGCAAGAGATGGAAGGCAAAAGGGAATCAGAAACCGTCATTGCTTCTGAGAAGCACTGGTAGATGTTTGGGCTATGTCAGATTGCAAAAATAAGATTTTGCCAGAGATTTCTAGAAATTTTCCTGCAATTTCTTAGCAGCAATTAGGTGCTTCAGATAGCTAAAATAATCAGCATCAGTTTCCTTAAATTTATACATTTCCTGGTTTTCTGAGCGCTAGTTGTGGCTTCCCCAACCTTTCCAACAGATAGTAAATCTCTAGTTCCTTGTATTGAATCCAGTTCTGCCTGAAATATCTTAGAGTTGTTTCTGTTTTCCTGATTGAACTCTGACTGATACAAACCATTATCAGTGGGTTTATATTTTTTAAATGGAATTAAATTTGTTTAGTGAATTGCCAATTGTTTTTCCAAGGATATGATACAAATAGCTTATATGATTTTATTAGTCTTTTATTGAATATTCTGTTCTTAGTCATGATCTCTGCACTTCTAACTCCTTATTCTCCATAAACTCTGATAGATCTAAATAGCCAGTAAGTTAAAAGTCCTCATCTTCTTAATTTGGAATATAGGGCCTTCAAAAGCTGTTCCCAATAATATTTTGTTTTATAATTTCTGGTCTTATCTTCTCAAATATCTAGTGCCATGAGTCTCCTATAATTGATGTTTCTGGGTTTCTGCTCACATGGTTGTCTCTGCTTAGATATATATAGTATACTTCATACCTGTATATATTCTTGAAGATCTGGCTCAAATATTCCTCCTCCTCCTCCTCCTCCTCCTCCTTCTTCTTCTTCCTCCTTCACTTTTTTTCCTCATGACCCTCTCCCAAACAAACCCAATTAATCTTAAATAGCAACCTATATGTAAACCTAATGCAAAGTTATTATATTATCTTCTAGCTATTTGCTTTGTTTTGGACATTTACTGAATAGTAAATTCTTTGAGGAATGGAACTCATTCATTTTACTTACCTCAAAAATTTAGAATTCAGTAAATGGTTGTGGACTTGAAATACTGAGCAAAAATAGACTATTACCTATATGTCAGGTAAGCTAGAGGGATGTCCAGGAGTTTTTCAATAATAGCAAAAATCTTTTCAAATTAATCTAATTCTTTCTAGATGAACCTAGGGAAAATTTTGACTTTACTGTTGTCTTGGAAAAAAAGAGGAAAATTACTTATAGAATTTTCTTGCTTTTCAAAAAAATGATGTTTTGAATATGTATTTTTTTCAAAATATGAAAATATAACTCCCGCTAAAGCCTTTGGGCATATGTACAGTTATAAATATAACATTAAAATACAAATATACATCATGCTTTAATTGTATAATACAACACAGGCATAGAAAAGAAAGAGAGTGAGAACTGACAAATAGCTTGCATTAGGAAATTCTCATGGATGGCCAATGGTGTGGGCTTAGAAATAGTAAAACAGGCCGTGAGTAAAAAGTGAAGAATTTTATAGCACTTACTAGAATTGCTTTGAAGAGCAGCAATGTAAGGGTTCTGGCATTTCATCTGGTAAAGCTATAATACAATAATCTCCCAAGTGCAGCCATTGCTAAAACCAAGCAGAAGTTTTAGGTCTTGAGCCCTGATGACATGAGCATCAGCACAAAGGATGTGTAAATAGCAAAAAACACTCTCAATGCCAAGGAGACTAAATTTTTAATTTTCATGTGTTAAAGGCCCAGTATGGAATTTTGAGCAAATTATTCAATGTCTTTGGGTCTCTGTGCATCATCCATTTGTGGGAATGGTAATGTGAGACTTTTGCTTTACTTTACAATATTGTTTGGTACTTTTCTTCTGGACTTTTTTACATATTCATTTCCAAAGCGGACTCCAGGCAAGATTATGAAGTAGAGAAGGTTTTCTTTCTTAGTTCCTTCCCATCTTCAAAGTCAGAAAGCCCCTTTCCTTTTCTACTATGGTTTCTATTCCTAATGGGCCCTGATAGCAAAGTAACTATCCTTTGAGTAATATTTGCATGGCACTTTATCACATATGTGAGGTTTTATCTTACCCTTGTGACACCTTCAAGAGGTAGTAATTATTATGATCTATGTTTCCCAGGCCAGGAAACTGAGATGTAGGTAGATGCTAAAAATCTTGCTCAGAACCAAAATTTTAATAAGTACTCTGTTTGTACCTGGAACTCAAGAATTTTACTTAAAAAACAAAACAAAACAAACAAACAAAACCTAATGCTTTTGAAGCACACATAAAATTCTTAAAGAGTTAAAAGTTTTGGAACACACAAAAAATGAGCTTTTATAAGAAATTCTTGTGGGTAAATTTCATATTCGTTGTCTTTATGGTTGGATTACCAACCAAAGCAAAATACCGCAAATGTAGTAGTTATTGATTCAAAATAGTGAATTAGTGAATGAATAAAATAATAAATGAATGAATAAATAGTATAATGGCAGTGATAATATGGCTTTATCTATGTATCTATGTATTATGGCCTATCTAGATCTGTGTGTATCTGTATCTTAAATGTACATATATGTATTCATATGTATATATGTGTATTATGTATATTTGCCTTGTTTTGTTCTAGTGTGTACCAATAGATTATTCTTTCTCATTTCATTCTTTTTCTTGTCAAAAATGCTGTACTTGACATTTTTATTCTTTTTCTTTACCCTAAAAAAATTCTAGGGTCATCATCAGAGGAATATTTTTGGATTTTTTAGATAAACTTTTACTTAAGAATAATTTTATATCACATAAAATTTTCAAAGAAAATACAGAGAGTTCCTGCATACCCCTCATTCAGCTTTTCTGAATGTTTATATTCTTCATACTATGATTCATTTGTCAAAGGTTAAAAATCAACATGGCTATATTACTAATAATTAAACTCCAGAGTATTCAGATTTCACTATGTTTTTCACTAATGCTCTTTTTCTGTTCCAGCATCAAATTTGGGATACTGCATTATATTTGATCATCACATCAGATTTAAATATCACATCTTAGTCCCCTCTGGTCTTTTATAATTCCCCAGTCCTTTCTTCTTTTCATGACCTTGACAGTTTTGAAGATTATTAATCAGTTATTTTGTAGAATGCCCTTTCATTTGAGTTTGTCTGAAGTTTTTCTTCTTTAAACTGTGGTGTGGAAGAATAGAATACTACAGAAATTATGTGGTCTTTTTGTTATATCCTATCATGGAGGTATATGTTATCAACATGACTTATCACTATTGATATTAATTGTGATCATCTGGCCTAGGTAATATTTGGCAAATTTCTCCATTCTAAATTTACTCCTTAGTCCCTCCTTGCATACTCTATTCCTTGGCAGCAAGTCACTAAATCCAGCCCATTTCAAAGGCAGAGAAGGTGAATGCGGCAGTACTGGGAGAACACTAAAAACTGAAGGGAGTAACATAAGTTACTCAAAAACTTTTCTGTAAGGAAGAGTTCTTTTCTTTTTTGTATTTATTTATTCCTTCCTTTATGTATAGCTGTATGAAAAAATATATATCTACATACCTATATATAGATATAAATAGTATTTTGGGCTACAATTCAGTGATTTTCAACCTTTTTCATGTCATGGCATGCATAAATTAATTACTAAAATTCTGCAGACACCAAAAAAACATTTTTTGCTGATCTGACAGAAAAAAAGATAATTTTGATTCATTCACACCAGATGGCTATTATTGTGTTAGTTATTGACTTTTTTTTTTTTGACAATCTAAGGGGAAAGAAGTTGGTGTCTCTGCCTAAATAGTCAGATGTTGCATTTTTTTTTTTCTGAAGTTGAAACGGGGAGGCAGTCAGACTGACTCCTGCATGTGCCCGACCAGGATCCACCCGGCATACCCACCAGGGGGCGATGCTCCGCCCATCTGGGGCATTGCTCTGTTGCAACCAGAGCCATTCTAGCGCCTGAGGCAGAGGCCATAGAGCCATCCTCAGTGCCCCGGTCAACTTTGCTCCAATGGAGCCTTGGCTGTGGGAGGGGAAGAGAGAGACAGAGAGGAAGGAGAGGGAGAGGGGTGGAGAAGCAAATGGGCACTTCTCCTGTGTGCCCTAGTCAGGAATCGAACCCGGGACTCCTGCATGCCAGGCCGATGCTCTACCACTGAGCCAACTGGCCAGGGCCAGATATTGCATTTTTAAAAAATATTTATGGCACACCAGTGTGCTTGCTGCAGCACACCAGTTGAAAAATAACTGCTATAATCCAATACTTTCATATATTTTGTTAATCATTTTTTTCCAGTGTTTGGCAAATCAATTTGTTAAATTTGTATTTTTGAGTTTGCTCACTTTTATTGTTAAAAAATGGTGCTGGGTAGGCATGTGTATGCTTGCCCTCAGAGCAGGGCAGTTGATTGCAAATTGCAGATTGTATTCCTGCTTGGGAGGGGCCATTGTTTTGCTAATGTTTGCTGGAGGAGGGGTCTTTGTGGGCCCAGGTAGTTTTGCAGAGAGAGCAGAGAGAATGCAGAGTGCTGAAGAAGAAGCCAGTTTTTGCCAGGGAGAGAAAGTATGCAGGTGGGGAACAAGAGCTGAGGGGCTTTTGCAAGCTCTGCTAAGATTGGTGGACCTTTGATTCTAGTAGGAACTGGAGAAGATTCTCCTGGATGTGGAACCAGAAAATGTGTCAGGGTTTTGGGAGCCCTGAATGAAAGGGAAGTGTTTTCTCTGTGTGTTTGCTTGTTGGCTGGTGCGAGACTTTCACCTTTTGAGTAGTGAGTTTTTTTCATGTTCACTGACCCCTGGGAGTAAGTTTTTTCCCCAAAAAAATGAAATTAGTTCCAGTTACAGTTTTTTTAACTTAAAATTATGTTTGTTTGATAACCAACTTATGGAAACAAGAAGAACATACATTTACCTTTTTAAAATGTTGCCTTACACATTTTTAAAATAAAAATTTTTGTTACAGTCATACTCTGGGTGGTCAGGAGGCACAAGGACATATATGAATGTTCGTGCTACTCAAAGAGTTAATAAAGGAATGGCCCACCATTTTTTGACTCCACTGTTTATCGTCTCCTCGAATCTAATGTGAACCTGCATGTGAATGGCCTCAACGGCAGCGGCCCCTGTTCATACATCTGGCTTTGATGGTCTTTCTAAGATTTACATTTTTAAGGTCTCTCACTTATCAAAAGGGCTCTACTATATTAGCCTAACACCATTGAAAAAGCTTGGCCTGGCCTGACCAGCTGGTACAGTGGATAGAGTGTCAGACTGGGACACTGAGAACCCAGGTTCGTAACCTTGAGGTCGCCAGCTAGAATGTGGAATCATAGACGTGACCTCATGGTCTGTGGTTTGAGCCCAAAGGTTGCTGATTTGAAGCCCAAGGTCACTGGCTTAAAATCAAAGTCTCTGGCTCAAGAAAGGGGTCACTTATTCTGCTATAGCCAACCCCCTCCCCCATCAAGGCACATATGAGAAAGCAATCAATGAACAACTAAGGTGCCGCAAAGAAGAATTAATGCTTCTCATCTCTCTCTTTTCCTGTCTGTCTGTCCCTATCTGTCCCTCTCTCTGTCTCTCTCTCTGTCTCCGTCACACACACACACACAAAGAAAAAAAGAAAAAAAAAAAACTTGGCCTGGGACTTAATCTCATGACATCTAAATCTCCCTTTACAAAGATTTAGATTTTCTTCTCTGTGTGCTCAATGTAAAGCCAGGAGCCAGGGCTAGAGCCACTATCACAGCAGCCTTCTGGTCCATGCAGGTTCGCATTGGATTCGGACAGTCGGTAAAGAAACCATGGAGCCAAAAACTGGTGGGCCATAGCCTTTAATCCTACCTTGTACCCGGCGGGCAAGTAAAAATACACACTGGGCTCCAAAACCCAGTCACACTCAGTGCTCACAAAGCCACTGACTTATCCGAGTTTCCTAGAATCAAAGGTTTCTAGCTCACCAGACTTATTCTCCTCAGTTCCCCATCTCTCCTTCCTTATCCCAAATACAAACTCTACACAAACTGGCATCTCACTCAGCACTCCGCCATCTTGGCTGCTTCTCCTGGCCTTCTCCACGTGGCCTCCTCCCGCTGTTGGCTCTATTCTCTCTGCTCTCTCATGCTAACCTCAGGAACCAAGAGAGCAAACTCCCGCTTCGTTCCCATTTTATAGTGTAGAAATCCAAACCCTTAATCCAATATACATAATGGGGAAGTCTCTAATACAAAATCACTTCTATGAGGCATGATAGGATTGTACCACCTCACACCAAAAAGGGTGGGACAGGCTTAATCCCAAAACCAAGTCTCAGGCTACAACAATTCTCAACACACATTAATATCACCTGGGCAACGGCCTCTTTAACAAAGTGAGCATAATACACTCTATCTGCCCAACACTCAACAATTCACCAAAGTCAGTCTCATCTTCCTCCCCTAAGGCCACTGGCAATGGTTTCAGAACCATGATATGGAGTTCCTGAGGCTGCTTCTAGAAACCTAAAATGTAGTGGAAGTTGTAAGGGTCAAGGCCAAGACATCTCAGCACTTCAAAAAGATCTTTGGAAATGCAGGGAGGAATGGGGCAAATAAATTCCCAGGAGGTTCCATTCATTCTTTCCTTGACTTCTTTGATTTCAGTAGCAATCGGAGGCTTAAGACAGGTGATGAATTTGGTCTAGAGTGAGGTTAGTTGATAAGGAAATGAAAACAGAAATTTAACAGAAAGATTAGTGGACTTTCTACCACTGGGCAATAAATGTCTGCTTTGGTCCTCACTAATCAGTTTTCCACATGCCTCATGCCATTTGCTTTACTTAGGATGAGTTCTTAGAGCTCCATTAGGAAGTGTTCAAGTCATTGTTCTGAACTGGCTGTTTTTTTTTTTCAATGCCCTCTTTTTAACCCATTTCCCTTTTTCGAAGTGTATGCACATAGAGGGCTGGTCAAGGGGGAAATTATGCTAATTAGGAAGCATGGTCCAATTAAAGCAGGCTTGATGGGAAAATTGCCTTAGAGTCCAAATATATTACTCCAGGATAGAGAGGCCTCTTTAACATCTGCAATGAGTGTACAAATTTCATAGCTCATAGCTCAGGGCAAAGGGAATGGGCTTCTGACAAATTTGCATGTAAAAAAACACCATTGCAGCCAGCTAAATAATAATACATCTTTTCACAGGGAGGGAAGCTACTTGGCTTCCTTCAGCCCAGTGATGTTTACAAAATATTTTTTAAAAGGCCGAACTAGAAAGATTAGAGAAAGGAAGGGCATAAATAGTCCTTAATTGTTTCCTTTCACACCTTAACCCCTTACTTCCTTTCCCTTTCTTCACTCTCGTCCTTAAAGCTTTCTCATTCCTTTTTTTCTCAATTTCTAATGAGCACTTACATTATAAGGTAAGAACTTTACCAGTGTTGCAAATCTAAAATAATTTCAGCTTTGGGAGGGAGGATCACAGAGGTTCAGAGAACATAAAAGAAAAGTTGCACATTGTAAAACGCCCTTTGAAATGCTCCTCATACCCTCTGTTTAGTTTTGAGAAAGTTTCATAGTGTTGACAGATTATGTAATCTGCTCACCCACTGATAATTTTTTTTGTTATGAGGAGATTGTACAGGTGTTTTGATTTTAGTCAGTCTCTAGTTAATAATCAATAGTCCTGTTGGCTAATGAAGTGATGGCCTTGACACCCGGCCTTTGTGCAGTGTTAAAATAACATTGATCGCTATCATTATCATATGCCCTTGATACACTGAATAAGGACATGGATATCAATCTTGGAGCAAAGTAACATTTCATAAATCTTATAGAAATAACTGGGATTGTCCGAACAGGCATATGCTTCTTGACAGCATTTTGACAGAGGAGTCTAAGACACAGATAATTTATAATTTATCTACAAACTCAGATTGAAGAAAGACTCAAAAGAGGCATTAGTATAAAAAAGTGTTTCTTTATGTGTCAAAAAGGACAAGGGAGTCATTTAAGTTTTTTATTTATTTATTTATTTTTTTATTGGGTATTGGGAGAAAGAGACCTGCGGCACTTCCGGGGTAGAGGGATGGAGGATGAGCTGAAGAAGTTCTCTTGGTTATTCTTTCTGAACTTTATTTGAAATTTGATGTTAACTTTAAATGACTTGATTTTCAGAATCATGGAATTTGTGTGGAGAGGACTTTACCACGGGACTGTTTCTCATCCAGCCTGGCTGCAGAACTATTTAAAAAAAGATTTGTTTTGCCAAGATTCTTCATCAGAATCTGAGTTTTCAAACTTTTCATTCAAAATTAGCACTTTAGATTATTCAAAATAGTATCTTATTAAGAAATACTAATTATTTTTGTAATTATTCTGATTATCCTAGTATTGAGGGATTGACTTTTTTCTCATTGCTAGATGCACGACCAGTAGCCACGGCCATCAGAGCCGCTATTCAGTTGCAGGTTCTCATTAAATTTGGATAGATGGTAATGAAACAATGGAGCCAAAAACTGGTGGGCCATCACAGCGGGACAACACTTTCCTTTCCATTCAGGGCTCCCAAAGCCACTGACTTTCTCTCGGTTTTCCTAGAATCAAAGGCCCTACTATTGAATAGCTTCAGCCACCTCCTTTTCCCCATCTGCATGCCTCTATCTTGGTGCTTTCTCTCCAAACACCACATGGCCTGTCCCCAAAATAGCCTCTCCCCAAAATGGCCTCCTAGCTCCTACTTCTTAAAACTTTTTGGGGGGACAACCCTTCCTCCAGCACACATTAGCATAACCAAACCCCTTCCCAAGCATGAAGGTAATTAACATTATCACCTGGGCAACACAATCAGGTGGTCAGTGGCCTTTTATGTGTGTGTGTTTATTTTTCCAAAGTTAGAAGCAGGGAGGCAGTCAGACAGACTGACACATATGCCCCACTGAGATCCACCCAACATGCCCACCAGGGGGCAATGCTCTGCCCATCTGGGGCATCGCTTTGTTGCCGCTGGAGCCATTCTAGCACATGAGGCGGGGGCCATGGAGCTATCCTCAGATCCTGGGCCCACTTTGCTCCAATGGAGCCTTGGCTGTGGGAAGGGAAGAGAGAGACAGAGAGGAAGGAGAGTGGGAAGAATGGAGAAGCAGATAGGCACTTCTCCTATGTGCCCTGACTGGGAATCAAACCCAGGACTTCCACACGTCGGGCTGTCGCTCTACCGCTGAGCCAAGCAGTCAGGGCCCGGTGGCCATTTTTTGACAATAAAAGTGAGCAAAATTAGAAAATACAGATTTTACAAACTTATTTGCCCAACAGTAGATAACAAATGATACAAAATCAAGGACATTGGATCAACATTTCAAGATAAAATTCTTTATTTCTTTGGAAACATTGCTCTTCTAAAAGAACACATTCATAGTTCATAGTCACAGACAGGATCCTAAGCACAAAGTTTAAGCACATTTGTTTAGGTAATTTTGCCTACACCCCAAAATATTCCAGCTTGGAATAGTTACTGGAAGTTGTGTGAAGATTTTGAGAATGAGGGTGTAAATAATTCATAGCAATTACTTTTGTGTTAAACAATGACCCATGCATAGTCCATAGAATTCCAAAATAGGTAAACAAGAAGAATGAATGCAACAACTCCTTGAAAATTGCTGAATTCTCAAATAGAGAAATTTGTTTAAAGAAGACAAAATAGAGCAGGAGCCTTAACCAAGGTGCAACAGGTAAAACACCATGATGTTTTTATTGTCATTAGCTGAAGAATGCAAACATGGACTCCTATTTTTATTTTATTTCATTGTATTTTTATTTTTATTTCTACATTGTTTATTTAAATGTATTTATTGTCATTAATTTGTGAATATAATGATGGTTTTCTATTTAAAAAATAAAGTTTTGTTTTTAAGATACAAAGAGGGCCTGTTCATGGAAAACCAGGTGACTAGGTATCTGTTCCATGTGTGTGTTGCATATTTTGCTTATTTTGTGTGTACATTTGTGCCTATGTGTATTTCCACTCTATGTATATACAAAGCTCTTATTGGCACTAGCAGAGTTTTTCAACTGCCGGTCTGTGAACTAGTCCACCAGAAATTTCGTGCAGGTCCGTGAAAGAGTTAACCACCCTGCTGTTGTATGAACACTATAGACCCAATAATCTTAGTCGAATTTGCTTATTATGCTCAGGGTGATTTCTGCCTTAGTGATCCCCAAAACAATTCTTTTATTTTCATCGGTCCCCAGGTGTAAAAAGCTTGAAAACTACTGGTGAAGGTATTCCCACCAGATAGAAAAACATACTTCTATGCAAGTTGAATGTGAAATAGATGTTTTACTCTACTAAGACATATGCACTATCTGCAGATGCATAATCTAGCTGACAGTAATTTAAATTGAACTAAAATTATCCAACTCTACAGCATTCCCCCCTTGCCCCGTTTTCGCATCCTCTTAAAAGATTATTATTTTACAAGATATTTTATTTACAAGATATTTTCAGATATTACATTTCAAAAGTCGAGCAGAAGAAGTAAAAAGAGCACCAGCTCTTCTGATAGTTTTCAAAAGCTCTGATTGGGAGAAGGAGAGGAATGTGTGTGTACGTGCCCACACATAGGTATTCAGTTGTTTGTAGCCTTGTTGGTCCCACATGCTTAGTCAAAGACACTCATGAAGAAAACAACTGATATTTGGACCTAAATATTTGAAATGGTGAGAAGGGGGGTCACTCACTTAAATAAAGCCAGAAACGTTTTTTAATGAGTGATTTCCTCCCTTTCAAAAAAGGAGAAAAGCTTCCAGCTGTGTGAAACCTTTACTCACTAATCTGACAAAAATGTAAATATTTTTACAGATATATTATTTACTAGGCAGGAAACTGTTGGGGAGGTGGAAGGGTAGTAGAGGAACACAGATAAATGTGGCAGCAGTAAGAGCTTTATGACCACACCAGACCCAACTGTCATTCCTTCGGTACTTCCTGTCAGTCTGACTAAATTCTGTCATCCCTCACCCTGGTTTAAATTAACAGGTAATTTGTAAATGTCACTTCAGGTTAGGCCGCTCATTTTGTTTCTACTCTACCAATGCAAAGTCTAGGACTAATTTTTCTTGTCTTCTTTTAATAGGATTTTCATTTATAAATAGAATTATGTTCTGAAAATAAATTACAGTAAGTGATGCACAGAACGGGTAGCAGCAGCACTTTCATAGAATTTCAAGCACCTACATCAGAAGAGATTAATAAAAACACTTCAAAGGCTAAATTCTATTTAAGCAGAAGACAGCTTTTGGTTAATATTTAATCTGAGTAACTGAGATCTTGGTGGAAAATATAATTTTTAATATCTAAATTAATTTTCAAAACAAAACCATTAATTTTGCTCAGAGAGTTTGTGCAGTGAGAAAGTTTTAGTAATATATTTGTAGAGAGAAAAGTTAATCAATTAATTCTGTAGTGGAAAAAATTAGCTTTTAATACTGTATTTGCTCTAAATGAATTCTTATTTGATCAGGTGTAGTGCTTTAGGGGTCTTCTTTCTAAGTCTTTTTCATCTTATAGGCAAAAGAGAAGGCTTTACAGAGAAGGCTTTCCTAATAACTCTTCCATGGCTGTCATGCCCTTCACCTGCTTCTTTTATTTTTTATTTTATTTTTAAAATTTTATGTAAAAGGTTTCAAACTCAAACTCTGTACCTCTCCACCCCTCAAGGCTGCTAGGCTGGCGCATCGAGTTTATCACTGTCAGTACAGCAGGTCCATTGCAATCACGGAATGTTTTTATGCAGAAGACATTATAGTTGGGAGATGTAGTGGAGGAGGATCATGTTAGGGTAAAAGGGAAAATGAGTGATCTTGCTCTCTTAAGTCACTTAACAAATATACACCAAAAACTTTCTGATAGAGACAAAAGATATATGTGTATTGACTTCAAAGAAATCCGTGGAACGATCAAGTTGATCATTTCTGTCATCTTACCAGTTCTGTCATTTACTAGCTTTGTGGCCTTGGACATGTTCTTCTTCTTGAGTTTGAAAATGCACTGTCAACTTAATTCTATACATCTGGTCTGATTCAGTGGGGGTTTACGTAGCTGAACAACGTTGTCTACGCTATAATCTTATTTTGTGATAGCTATAAGCTTTTTAACAAAACCGCAGACTTTACTACTCTCCTAATTAGGATTGGTATGCCTGGACTGAGAGAGCTTTTGTCTTTCTTCTATCTCACAGTCAGGGCAGCATCATTTTAACAGGAAGATAAAAGGACTCTGTAATACTGAGGCTCTGAAATTAGTTTAATAGCAACTGCAGGTTCAGACCAACTAACCATTCTGGCACAATGCTCTTCTTTCTTCTCCCTTCATGCTGTTTTGCCAACAATCTTCTTGAACTATTTTCTATGTGTAAGTGGAGGCATGGAGGAAAAGAAATGTAAATTTTGGGTGGTCCAAGCCTTCACCAAATTTCTTCTTTACCTTTTCGCCATTGTGATTCAATGAACAAGTGCATGGTTGTTAACTTTTTGATTCCCCAGGATGATCATCTTTTTACTGGACATAGATGATTAATAATTAAAGTCACATTATCTTATTACAAAAATCTTGGAAATGGAAAAATTATTACTCAGAACCCCACCATCCTAACATACTATTGTCATATTTCCTTCAAGTGTTTTTTTATAGTTTTTAAATTCTAATGTAGTTTTTAGTATATGTATTACTTGCAGCTTTTTCTTTTAATATGCCATTTCTTTCCCCTACATTTTTACATAGCTTTTATAATGATCACATTTCTAGTAGAAAAAAATTATTAATTCAAGGAAGCACAGTCAAAACTCATTCAACAAATATCCATTATTATACTCACTTTGGAATAGCGATTTAGGAGAATTGATATCTGTTGCTTTTTGCTATTAACAACAAATTTTCCCCAATGACAAAGAGCTAAAATTTTATTTCAGAAACAGTGCCACAGTGGGTGTGGCTCCACTCAGTGTGAGGTCTCTCTGCAGGCTACCCACCTGGTAAAGGTGGGGCTTTGTATTCTCTGATATGTACCTGACTCACCACATTGTGTTTAAGCTTGTGCATATACCTAAGGCCTTCTTCTTGGTATAGGATATGTCATAAATATTGGGCTCTGAGGTAATTCAGGAAGAACAGAAAAGGAAAGTGAGTGAGAGACAGACAGACAAAGGATACTTTTTTGTTGTTGCCTTAAATATTTAGAGGAAAAAGTACTCTTAGTAATGGACTGTGTTAAATGTACAAGAAAGGAATTAATTTTATTCCAATAATTTCACTGTTTGAATGGCATTTTTACTTAAGGTCTTTTCCTTTAAGCCTTGTTTATGGGAAAGATGATATAGAATCTTGGGGTGGAGGATCAGAAAAGGTAGATGTTAAATCTCTGAATCATAATGTTAGCTTTTAACAAATTGCTACCAAAAAACAGTGAGTGAATTTTTGTTGATATAGAAAAAATAAAGCATTGCCTATTCTGTCTTTCTCACATGTGTACATGCATGTTCACACACACACACACACACACACTCTTAATTGAATAATTTTACTCAATTCTCATTAGAATTAGAAGCATTATTAGAGGGGCTAAGTGAGCCCCACACCTTTGAAGAATATTTTTTGAATAATAAATTTTCTTCAGGTTTTCATTGAAACTATAAGTTAAAACTGAAATCCCAAAGGAGGAATTTAGCATTGATGAGGGACAATTCCAACTCTGCCATTAGTTTACCATGTGAGCTAATGGAAAACCATATACCTTTTTACCTCCTGCAGTATTCTTACTTATAGCTGGAAGAAATAATTGATAAGACAGAGACATACAGTACCAGTCAAGCTTCATGAAATTGACTTTAAAAATCTTTGTAAAATATGAAGCACATGTTCAGGAATAATATTAATTAGGTCTCAGGCAGTTTGCCTGTACTTTTTTAAAAAAACACACACACACACACAAAAACCTGCTTCTTATTTACCCAGGCCAGTACTTTGAAATTTCTCATGGAGTAAAGCAATCCTTCATGTACATAACCTATGAATTATCCTTGAAATAAAATGTTTAATTACAGTTGACATTTCTGGACCCATTGCAGGTGGTGCCCATCTGAAGAGTGACATTGTTTACTACACTACAAGGCTCCAGGCCTAGTGTCAGAGATTATAAACCAATTTCCATCCCTGCTTTAATGCTGGTTTAATATCAGAAGAAGAACTTTACTGTGTAAATATTAAACATTTTGTTTAAATATTAAGTACCAAAGGTCTTTTCCTTTTGATTATTAAAACAGGAAGAGCCCCAACTTTGAAAGTGGTGCTTTGTTGTATTAAGAAAATGACTGGTTCTTTAACTTCAGGTTAATTATCACAGACCAGAGGTGCATATTCAGGCAAAATGTCAGTTGTCTACTTATAACACTGGACATCTCAGTCATTACATGACAATAGCTGACCAGAAATCTGCATCACTAATAATGAGCTTATTAGAAATTGTGCATTTTATTTTGCTCCTTACCTAAAAAGTGGTCTGATGGTAACAGACCAAAAATGCTGTCTCCTGACCAGATGCAGGTAGGGAAGGATTAGGAATCACAGGAACTGACTCATGAGTAACCCAACTGTAGTGTTTATTGAGTTTTATCACCAACAAACCTCAAAAAAGCTAATCATTTCAAGGATTGACAAGACAGTATCTATTGTGAAACATATGCTTCCTTGCCCACCTAAGACTGAAATTAAATGTCCAGGGAAGTGGACAGTCATGAATACCTGCTTTGCAAACAAAGACTCATGATGGTTGCAAACTCTCCTCTGATAGTTTACATTTCCCAAATAACTGAGATAAGAACTACAGTGAGACTATTCTTAATTTCTCTCAATTGTGGAAAAATAAGCTGTGTTGTTTATTCTGTGGTACATAGGGTTTGGTAGCTTTGTATTTTATTTTCTTATGTATTGTCTTAGAATCTGTGAATAGAACACTCTACAACTATTAAGCAGGTATGAGAGATCCAGGTGTTGCTCTTAAATCGATAACTATTAGGTCTATCTCATTGGAGAGCTTATATGGAGGCAAATAAACTTGCGTTTTAGGCTTTTGGTATTCATATAAATTTATTATCTCTAAGTATGAAAGAGTATATAATTCTGAGAGAGATGATGAAACCAGGCAATTATCATTAGGGGAATATTTTAGAGTACAACAATTTTGATGGGAAAAGTGAAAAGAACCTCCATTGATTTTTTTCCCCCTTAGAACTGTTGATCCCATTAATATTTACACTTAGATGGTTAGATGTTAACCTTACAAGCAACTTAAGCACATGCATCAATTTACCAGTACCTCACAAGCACTTAAAAAAAATTTCTCAGTTATTTAATCACTTAACATATGTGTATGTTGGGCATCTATTTTATACCTGGCATTATGGTGAGCCTTCTGACATTTAAGATAGATTTGAAAAGTCAAGGTTAATTTACTTGATTCTATTATGATAGAGTTTTATGTATTACTCTTTTCAATGGTAGGAAAACAAAGTTAGTGTGTGATCAGATTTTTTAAGACTGTAGTAATTAGAGAAATTGGATTGGAGCAGTATTATCTTTGAGCTGCATGGTTTGGAGAGACATATGTCACAGTAGTAAGAGGGACATTTGGTAAGGAGAGAGACTGGGATTTAAGAGTCCTGCTGAAGTCTATGGTGAAAATATACTTATAGACTAAAAAAGAATTTAGATTAGTACACTGACAGTGGGAATGAACAAGAAGGGGGTTTCTAGAAAATTTTAAATTTGGTGGTTATTAGCCCTTTAAAAATTATGTTTCTTGTTATTTTTTCTTTGTATGAGGAATGTGGAAAATGTAACCCTATGGCCAAACAATGAATCAAGGATTTGGATGGTGTGTAGTGTTGCCTTGATTATATTATGGACACTGTTTGACTGGACTTTTCATATCATCTGACTCCATTGCCCCTAGTTTCAATATGACCATAGCAGATGATCTAACCACCAAATAAGACTTTTAACATGTTTTAAGCCTCCTATGTGACAAGCTATTTTGAATTAAATTGAATTATTTTTAATATACATGCCTCAATTTTTCTTGTATTCAACCCTTCAAGGGGAGGAGGGCACCTTGCATTTTGAATCAAAACTCACGTTGTTAATCTTTTAAACCCTAGTTTGTATTTTCCTCATGTATATGTGTCATTGGTATCTTTCAAAGACTTTTTTGAAAGATTTAGAGTGATGCTTGTTAAATTGTTGGTTTAATTTAATGATTCCTTTTCCAATGTCTACTTCATTGAAAAATTTAAGACCCTTCTTAGTTGAAATTTCTTTTGTTTTACAGTGCTATTTTCCAAATGTGAATATACTTAGAAATGTTAGGGTCTTTTCATGTTGAGTCTTTATATTTGCTGACTTTTCACTCAAAAAATAATTGACTTTTTAAATTGAATGTAGTGGGCTGATATTGGTCAACAAAATTATACTGGTTTCAGGTGTACAATTCTGCAACAAGTCATCTGTACACAGCATTATGTGTTCACCACCCCAAGTCAAGTCTCTATCCATCACCATTTATCCTCACTAGACCTTCCTCCACTTCCCCCACCCATCCTGGCAATCACCACACTGTAATCATTAACCTCTTACTACATAAAAAAGATCTTTGCCATACATAGTGAAAAAACGCCAAAGTAAAAGATATCTTCTCTCTGTGAGGAAATTACCATCTAATTGGGAAGATCTGACATTTAAACACAACGAGGTCGATTAGTGGTGTGTGAATGGTAAAATAACCAATGATATGAACTCATACAGAAATAAATGTGATACATAGCAAGCACATGCCAAGTGTACAATGTGTTAAAAGATAAAAGGTGAACTCCCACTAAAGAGGTCTTTGATTTGGGCCCTGGAAAAAGGTAGGATTATGATAAGGAAGGAGAGCACTCTCAGTTCAGGCATACCCTTTGCAAGGTATCAAGACACTAAAGCCCAAGGTGTGGCCAGGGGAGACACAGTAAGCCAGGAAGAGGCTACTCTGATGTCAGTGTTTAGTCCACGCTCAGTACACATAAGGCATAGACAGAAATATTGAAGAGTGCTATAAAATGGAAAGAAAATATGAAGAATATGAGTACACCAGAATTAGAAAGAAAAAGAGTCTGGCCAACCTAAATTAGCCTATTGCCTTTTGAAGAAAAATGCAACTGTTCAGCATTGTACAATGGTATTTTCTTTCCATTCATCTCACAACAGAAGATTGTTTGAGCTCTGTGTCTTAGTGTCCTTGCTCCTTGGTCAGAGGTCACTTCCTCCAACTCATTAGAAGCAAATGAAGCAATCAATTTTCCTCACTGCTGATTTCTATTTCAAGAAACCTGGGAATCATATTCCATTTTCAAAAATATCACTGGTAGTTCTTCCATTTCACTCTTGGGCCCTTTAGAGACTACAGTATGTTGTTCTTAGAAATGTTGATACATTAAAACCCATGCCATGTGAATTTTCAAGGATAAGTTCTCTGGATATTTTTGAAACAAGAGTCACATTGCAAGAAGTAGAGCATCATCTTGGTCTTTTTTAGGTAATATGACTGTAAATACAAATCGCCACAATTATAAATGGACACACTTTTATAGCTATAAATACAAATCACCATAATTATAAAGAGATACATTTTTATAGAATGAAAGTGATTGTTTTTCCAAGTTCTTGGAAGAAAAAAGTACTTTATAAATTTACTTCCAGTTCTGGGCGGGGGGCACTCAAAAACCTAATGTTGATATGAAAATAGAAAAATTTTCCAGATGAAGACAAGTATATTAAAGAAATTATGTTCTACCCAAAGTGGTCTTTGCATATATTATATTCCTTCATGTAGACCCTATGAAAATATGCACCACTTTTGACCTTTTCAGGAAATGTATAAAATGTGTCATTTTCAAGATATTTTGATCTAGCTTCTGATTACCAAAATGCATTAGTAAGAACACTTGCAATTTTGAATAGAAGAAATACATGTCTTCATAGTAGATTTGTTTAAAGATTTGGGAATTGGGATTTGGATGGTTGCATGTTTCACAATGGAAATGTTGTTGAAACTTCTTACACAACAATTAAAAAAATTGCAATGATCATAAAATAATAAACAAAACTCTCCATTAAACACATAAGACAGCACATGATATAGTTTATTAATATATTTGTTGCAATTTATTCCACTTTTGGTTTTACTGAAAGCAAGCATTCAGACAATATTCTAACTAAACATATTGATATAATTTTAGGATATTAAGTTTTAAAATACTAACATGACGCTCTGTAAAAAGGACTATATAATATCAGAGTGATTTCTTGGTTATTTCATTGTGTATTTTTTTCTGTGTGTACTGTTGACAAAAATCAAGTTTTATTTCAAAAACAATTTTCAATAGATCCACTTTTGCTCTCTTGATATTTTAAACTTGCTTATGTAAAATTATTTCATCTTTTGTTTATGGAAAGGGACTGAGCATTACAGAAGTCATGATATATCCCCTGGTGTGAAATGATTGTTGAATCAAGTTTAAAAACATGGCATATACTAACAGAGAAATGGGGTAGCTGGGGTGGTTCCTTTGTGGCAGCATTACAGAAAGACTGATGCAGATAATATACCCACAAAAGGCGCTACCCATATTTTGTCTAAACAGGCAGAATCAGGAAAGCCTTAAAATTTTTTTCTTACAATTTGCCCATGTTTTAATGTACATATCAATAGTTGTCTATCAGCAAACTTAAGGTGAGTAAGTCTGAGGTAGAGAGAAAAGAAGGCAAATTTATTTTGCGTGAGACATATTGTATGGACAAGTACCTTTTACAATTTACTTACAATGCAATAAACACATTTTCCCATATATTCAAATAATATGTATTACAAAGACTTGAAAGGAAATAGCTGTAGTAGAAAGAAATATAGCCAGAGGTAGCCTTCATTTGGAGAATTGTATAGAAAAGACCCACTATTAAGAATCCCTCATAGGAATGATTGCTTGTTCTGTGTATCAGTCCAATCTTATAAATTAGTATTGCAAATGGATTTCTGCATTTTGAAGAAATATAATTACTTATACATTTCTAATTCCAAATAGCAGGAACTAGGAAGTTTCCTTTCTATTATCTCAAATATAAACTCCTATATCTGTTTTACCTTTTGAGAGGTCTATGAACTGGAAATTACATTTCAACAGATTCAAATTATTACTGAGTCTTGATCCTAAGGGGTAAATTTTCAGTGTATGGAAGTGGGATTTGGCTGTGTAATTCTTATTAATACTAATCATAAGCAATTACTGAACTCCAGAAATACCAGAAAAATCTCTCCTAAAACCTAAATACATGAAAATAATTTATTTTAGTCAAACTCAGTATCAGACATAGTATAAACCTTCAATGAACCAAAGAGAAAAAATATTTGACTATTAAAAAAATGAATCAAAATTAAAATAAAGATTATTTGAACTTGTGAAACAGAGTCATATGGGTTTTGCATCTTTTCAAACCTATACGTGGTTGTTAAAAGAACTGAAAGAGATGACACATCAGCCCTGATGGAGTACTTATAACAAGAGCCATGCCAACCCCACATGCATGCATTGGGAGTATGGGATGCTCTGCTGTCCCTGACTGGCAAGCTCTTCTCAGAGCTATACTAATTTGGGGATCTGAACTAAATTAAGTGTATTCAAACTCAACTTCACTGAGTTGAGTTTGGCTCTCATTCTGCTTTGTTTGACTCTCTCATTCCTTGAATTTAGTGAAATTGGTAGCCAATACAAATTTAATTTCTCAAAAATGACTCACCTCACAAATCCACCCTTTGAGAAAACATTGCCTAGAGAGAGGGTAACTATAGACAATATTGTACCTTGTCTTGAGCTCATGATAGGTAGGTAATCTTGGGATTGGCTATGACTCCTTTGGTAGCCATTACCCTGCCTATCCATAAATTTTCAGTTCCCCCAACTCCCAGCCACATAAAGCCCACTTCAATATTTTGTATATTGATTTCGTTTCTCTAATAAAATATCCATCCTTTCTAGTGGCTGAATGCAGACTTTCTTCATTAGACTTAAAGCTTTGTTATTTTCTCTGGTTTTCATTGCCTTCTTCTGTAAAATGGAGATAATAAAATAAATACCTATCTCAATGGTGGTTGAAGGAATTAAAGGAGTTAATAAATGTACAGTTCTTCAAATAATGCCTGGCATACAGTAGACATATTTGTATATATCACCCTCTCACATGGTCTAGTAATATTTAGAGTCTGCTTTCACCTTATGAGGCAGATCTTGGTTTCTCTGTTCAGTTCTTGGCCCTTTTTTGATGCTCAGATTAATGGGAAAGCAAAAAATGGGAAGGAACTAAGAAAGACCAGAGTAACATTGATTAGAGAAGATAAGTGGCAGTGCAGAGCAGAACAGAATTTGTTTGGAAAATGGGAAGAAGATGGGAGTGAAGAGAGATCAGGAGGCCAGATTTAGGTAGACAATTTACAGGATAGAGTGGGTAAGGAGAGGAGAGAGAGGGTAGGACATAAGGTCAAGAAACAGGAGAAGGATGGAAGAGAAGAGAGGAGGACACACCAAGCTGGAGAGGAGCCTATCAGGTATGAAGAGAAAAACGACTGAACTCCAGGCAATGTTGTTCACTCTTGGCATCTGTCAAGAGACTGGTAAAAGTTTAAATTCTTTCTCTCTTTCTTTCTTCTCAATTTTCTCCTTTTCTTTTCTTCTTTGCCTTTAACCTGGGGTTTATTTTATTTACGTATAGAGAGAGGGTAATTGCAGTGCCCTTTTCTCCTGAGGACTCTGTGGACCCAAATACCAGTCGCAGTATCCCCTCAGGGTCTTGCGGCGCTCTCTACAGAGGCATATGCCACATACCTACCCCCACCTCTTCAAACAATATTAATATGCTATTTAAAAACTATATTTTCTAATGAACATTTTTTATGTGTGACTGAGATAGAGAGAGACACAGATAGGGATAGACAGACAGGAAGGGAGAGAGATGATAAGCATCAATTCTTCATTGCGGCATCTTAATTGTTCATTGATTGCTTTCACATATGTGCCTTGACGCGGGGGGGGGGGATGTTATAGCAGACCAAGTAACTCCTTGCTCGAGTCAGTGACCTTGGATTCACGCTGCCGAGCCTTGCTCAAACCAGATGAGCCCACGCTCAAGCTGGTGACCTTGGGGTTTTGAATTTGGGTCCTCTGCGTCCCAGTCTGATGCTCTATTCACTGTGCTACTGCCTGGTCAGGCTCAAATGAGCATGTTTTTGAAAGACTTAACATCACCTCAGGACAACAGCCTAATAATACATAACAATTTACTCAGCACAGCAGATCTTTACAGTCTTTAAATATTTTCATGCTCATGGTTTCATTTGTTTCCCCCACAATAATTTTGCCCACTTACAGGTCAGGTGTTACCATTTCCATTTTTTATAGGCGGGAAATCATGGCTTAGAGATGTGCCAGTTCTAGAAGTAGTGAGGTGCTCTGACCCCTGTCATGTATTCATTCTATTTCATTGCAATGGCTAGCTCAAGTAAAAATGTTCTTTTTGGAAAGGGGCTGTGTTTCTTCAGAATGTACAGAGCCTATACCTGAGGCTACAGGTCACCAACCAGTTTCCTTGCCCTCATGAAGAAGTCTGACAGTCGGACTGCTTGTTTTTATTTTTGTGTTCTAGAAAGTCTTGCCTTTGGCCATGCTTCTGACCTGAAGATTAGAACCTGTAACCTCTCTGTAGTTTAAGCCCTTCGAGCTATCCTGCAGTTTAGTAATGAGCACTTAAAAAGTCATTGAGGTTACTCCCCATTTTGCCTGTGTAAAATTTGGACTTATTTAACTGTCAAAGCCTCTCAGAGAATATTTCTGTATAATTCTGTGTATTTAAACATAAATTAAACTAATGTTATTATCCATATTCCCTTAGAATGGGATGCAGCAACAGTATATGGACAGAACAAAAATCTATTAATAGTCACATGTATGGTAAGGTGACATTAAGATGCATCTGTTTCCCTTTATAAAGTCACCTGCTGGAAGCCTACTGAGCAAATGTTAATGAATTTGGGTGTACCTCAGCTGCAAATGGATCACATCTTCCTAATGTAACATTACAGAAACCTAGATTCACTTGAATTATTCTGCTGATTTAAATTAAGTTGAACACCAAAGCCAGCAAAATGTATTATAGAATTCAATGTGCTACAGGAACATTTAAAAGATGTTCTTAGATCCCAAAGAAGAGGAGGAAGAATAAAAATATCTCTTTGTATTTTTCCAGCTTAGAGTCCAAGACACACATTTGGAGAGATGGACAAGATGATTCTATTGTGTGAGTAGAATTTGCCATGTGACCTCCATTAATGTTTAAAGATTGCTTTACAGTTTAATCTTTAAAACATCATGCTGAAAGCATGCCATCAAGTGCCTGCCAAATTTGGTTTTAAAAATCAGCTGGTTTTTAGCTATAGGTGAGGAAAAAAACATTAAAGATTGTTTCGTTTTGTTTTTACTGATTCAACAAAAGTTAAAAATCGGATTTTCTCTATTGGATCGATTATTTCAAAAATAGCATACAAGTTGCCCTCAAATCAAATTAAAACTTCTATGTGGAGGTTATATACCTCTTCCCCTGTATCTACCTGTCTCAGTCTCCTTTAAGGTCTTGACTTATATGCTGCACTTAAGTCCAGTGTATTTAATTAATTCCTACCTATATTCACAACACTTAAGATACTTTATTTTATGGCTTTTCATATGTGTTCTACCCTCATCCTGAGGGTAAATACTCAAGGAAATAATTCACGGGCTCTGCTTTTGATGTAACTTCTCATAGTGAAATTTAAGTTTTCTTTCCAGTGCATGTACCTCATGACCATTGCTGACTTAATAGTTTCATTTAAAATAAGATATACTTGGTCAGTCAGCAGCAAATTCTGACAGAAAACTTAATTTTGACTATTTTTCTTCTCATAGAAAACTTCTGTGTGAAAAGTAGCTTAAATGTGTTTTGGTTGATAATTTGGGTTTTTAGATATTTGTATAGTTGTGGATGAAATGAACTGTTTTCTTACACTTCCTGAGGAATTCCATTTTCTCCCTCTTTAAGAGAAGCAATTTCACTGGTGGTGTCAGGCCAGAGTCTCTGTCTGCCATCACTGGATTCACCGAAGACTCTTGTACTGGAATCTTTTACAAGATAATGAGTAATACATAGTGACTACTCTTAAAGACCTCAACACAGTGAGGTAATTGCACATAGTAAATGCTGATGTTTGGCCAGGAATTGCCAACATTGAAAAAGTCCAGTGTGGCAATTATAAATCAGAAATGGTTGATTGCAAACAGAGTAAAGCAGCAAACTTTGTTTTATAGTTTCTGCTGATGGACAACTATTTGAAATCCCACATCTGGTTATACACATGAAGCACATCACGAGATGGCCAATACTGGTAGCATTGTGTTTTTTTGTTGGAGTAATGGTTTTCCACCTTTTCTTTTTTTTCTTTCCAGTGTGATTCTTAGTACAAATGAAATACTCTCATGATGGAAAATATGAAAAACAAATTAAGTTGGATCAACTGGTGAAAAATCTGCATGAATCAACCATATTATATATAATATTTATATAAATATATAAATATTTCTAAAAGGCATATGAAAATAAAAAGAGGAAAAAGTAAATTTAAATAATATATATTTTTAACTACAAATATTCAAAAACATTGTTATTTCAACAGGTAAGTGATGCAACAGATTTACTAATTAAATATGTTATATTCTTTTTCTTGTACTGTCTCCAAATCTGGTATATTTTGCACTTGTAACACATTTGAAATCAGACTAGACATATTCAACTGCTCAAAAGTTACACACAGTTAGTTAGTGGCTATCCTACTCGACTGTGAAATTTTAGCTGTACCATTTGTATGTGTTAACAATACAAATCATGTCATTCTCAATGCTTAATTATTACTGCTGTTTTGAACTCATTCTATGTGGTGGGTGTGACCTTGCCTTCTTGGGGCAGTAACCTTCTCCTGTGTCTCACATTTGGTTTTTAAAGAAACCAAAGACTTGAAAGTAAGAAGTAAAGGCTTGTTGATTTGAGGTACTTTTTTCTTTGGGTTAAATGGATGGATAGACTACAATGATTTTTCATAACGCTCATTGACTGAAAATATACAAACAGGTTGAAATTGGTTCCTCTCTTAATTGTACAAAATTTCTGCGAGTTCCAGAGGAAGATAAAACCCGTTTTGTCAGCACACCTCATGACTGCAAAAGGTGGGCTGGCAGCTCTTATATCCTGCAGATAGCTGTCAGAATTCATGGACACATGGCAATGTTGTGGAAAGCCTATTGTAAGTTACAATATCCATATAGCTGCCAACCAGCTATAACAAGCGCCAAACATCAATAACTGTCTACATTGTCAAAGGGAAGCAGTAAGGACAAGCACCACTGATACTGCAACCAACACTGTAATAGCTAACCAAAAGGACAATATTAATTCATGACCACAGCATTCTTTGAAGCTAGCCAGAGGGGTGGGGTGGTGGTGGTGGGGGGAACCACTAACAGGAATTCAGATGATCCAGGCTGTCTAAGGCCCATAGAGAAATCGAAGGTCAGCCAAAGCCCAAAATTATGCATTCTGGCCCTTAGGAGAAGTGGAATTGCATAGTATGCTGTTCAAAGAAGCTCTTTCTGTCTGCCACAGAATTTCATGGCTCTTTTTGTCTGTTAGTCCACATGGATGTGAAAAAAGGATCCTTGGCATTCTACCTCCTGATTAAAAAAAACACACAAAAACGATTAGATGTTCTTGTTGGAGATTTGAGGACCTTTAGCGTTCACTTTCTTCAGTTTCCTCAATTACATCTAAAAATATCTATGTAGGCCCAGAGAAATTAACTGCTGAAAGACAGACTGGCAGTTTTCTGGAAACATCCAAGAGTAGTAGACAGACCTGCTACCTGGTTTTGCATTCATTAATCTGTCCAGGCTTCCTTGCTACTCTCCTTTGAGTTTGTTAGGGTAAGTATCATTTTTTTTCTTTCTTATTATTTTAGCTGGCATCCTAAGAATAGGTCAGGAACTTAAGACAGAATGGCAAAATCGTGGAATTCTCTAGACTAATAAACCCATGCAACCATTCTTTAGGGCTTACTTCTACAGTGGGCAGACTTGTGGTTCAGCAAAGCTACACTTTTTGGTGACCATACCAAAGGTGTAGTTTGTGCTCTCTACACTGTCTCTAAGGTTCAAGTCTGGCTAGTTCTGTATGTACATTATGCCAGCACACTGTAAATTCCTGTGAATGCTTAACATATAGCCAGAAAGTATCCTGGGACTAAAAAATGTAAGTATTTTAAATATAAAATACTTGTTTACATTTAGATAGTGTTAAAATACATGAATGCCTTCTTTTGCATTTCTACCAAATCTAAGTAGCATCCTGTTTCCAGAGAGGTAGAATTCTTAGGATGCTCACTTACTGTAAAAAATTAACTTGATTTATAAATAATAGCTTATTCTCACAAATACTAGTTTTGTAAGATTATCCTCAAAACCTATAGATTTTGAGTTATAAGAACTAAGACTTTTATGGCTCTGATTGGCCACTTATTAGTGAGCACTGTTCACTATTCATCTGAAATGGCTATGATGAGGATAAAGTAACATATAGATAAACATTGTGCAAACTATAGAGATCATTTCAATGTAAAATCTTATTTTTTTGCTCAAAATCTAATAGCTATTTGCATTTATATATTGAAATAATTTGCATTTATATAAAGTATTTTCTATGTGATAAAGATTATGTCCAGATTGGAGATGTTTATTGTTAAGCTTCCTATCTAATTTTTGTGACCTATTTATTTTAACACGACAACTTACTGTATTGCTTACTTGAAATTTTCCTCAAACATTCAACTGACAGTGACTACAGCTCTCAGACTCTCTGTTTATGGTGCAAAATTGAAACTAAACATTTATAAAAATTTCCACAGAAGATTCCAGCTAATGAAAGCACTGTTTGTGGTGTGCTAAAACATGTATGCACATAGGTATTGCCCCATTTATCAGACATGAGAGCTAATTGCCTCATACACCACTATATCTCTTCTACTCCCTGCATTTCAATTCCCAATATTAACACATAGGTGGTCAAGCTGACCATCGAATAGCCTGCATGAGCATGAATGCATTAAATAATTTAATGTTGGAAGAGTTTATTAAACTGCCACATTCTAATCAGCATGCGTACCTGCCTTCATTAATTTTGCACTGGTCCATGGTGTGTCTCTACAGCCAACACGGAGAGCACTAATGTATTATTAATAGGAGCTCTTAACAAACAGGACCAGTTAATCAAGGAAAATTTACTATTAACCACATGACCATACATACTGCAATCTAATTACAATTAGATTTAACTCTCAGCCTGCCACACCCATTTAGACATCTTTCTTGATATTTGTCAATGAAACTGGGGAAAATGGGGTATCGTTATTTCATTAGAATGAGAGAGATACTTACATCTGCACATGCTTGAGGATATGAGAGAGTTTTCTGTTTGCTACTGTCCCATGTTGGAGAAATTCAATTTTGTAAATTTTAAAAATCACTGTGAAAAGAGCCCTGGTTTTATTACCTAAATATTTTTAATTCTCTAAAAATAATTGATGATAATGAGTGAGTTTCTCTACATGAACATCCATACTCTGAAATGTTTCAGGTAAAATTCAACATCTGGCAAGTTACAGTTATTGCTATGTTAATGGTGTGGATATAATCTTGATCATTTAGTTTGACTGTTTAACAAAATAATCTGAGATATTAATGGTAAGTCTGATAAGATTGGAGGCCCATCATTTAACCAAATTCAACTACTTTATTACCAGTGAACTGGATAAACACCTACCTCAACTGCCTGTTTTGCATATTTAAAAGAAGTATATAAAAAGGAAAAGAAAATGTACTAGTTATTATTTTTTTGTTTCTTTTTTTTTTAAGTTGTCATGGAATCTGTTTTAGTCCTTTGGGTCATATGAGTTTGTGTGTATTTACAGTGGATTTCTGGTTTAGTGATATTGATTATGTTATTTGCAGTGTAGAAGTGTGACTTTAATCAGAGTAACAAGAAGAGCTTTCAGAATTTAGAAATGTTAATGCCAGTATTTATCAAATATCAGAAAGAGAAGTTACAACACTTTTGTCATTGTTTTGTCTTATGATCACATTGCTTCTTGGAATATTAGCCCACATGGTGGAATTTAAGAAATATCCAGCAAATTGCTAAGATTTTCAGTTTGACTTCTCAATTTTTTTTTTTTTTTTGTATTTTTCCGAAGTTGAAAACGGGGAGGCAGTCAGACAGACTCTTGCATGCACCCAACCGGGACCCACTGGGCATGCCCACCAGGGGGCGATGCTCTGCCCATCTGGGGCGTCACTCTGCTGCAACCAAAGCCATTTAGCACCTGAGGCAGAGGCCATGGAGCCATCCTCAGTGCCCGGGCCAACTTTTTGCTCCAATGGAGCCTTGGCTGCAGGAGGGGATGAGAGAGACAGAAAGGAAGGAGAGGGGGAGGGGTGGAGAAGCAGATAGGTGCTTCTCCTGTGTGCCCTGGTCGGGAATCGAACCCGGGACTCCTGCACACCAGGCCGACGCTCTACCACTGAGCCAACCGGCCAGGGCTCAAAGAAATTTTTAATTACTTTCTTGAAAGACTCTAATTATCATGTTTTAGTTATATTTTTATTTGGGGGCTGATGAAGACTATCTTCCTATAGTTTTATTTTATTTTATTTAAGTCATATCTGGCTGAAAAGATATAGATAATTCCATGTGGGTCAGACTTGATAATTCCATGTGGAGTAGACTTGGGTAATGGATACCATTTTATTCTGCACCGTAGGACAGTAGTTCCACATTTGTATTACATTTTCTTTCCTTGTGACTCATTGGTTTGTAGGTGATTTTTATAGTTTTCTTTGTCAGAAAACAGCAATAGTAGCTAGGTTTTATTGCCCCATCATGTAGTGGTCTTATCTGGTGAAATATCAAACTTATCAAATACAGAATTGACTGGATAGCATTCTATTTACAGAAGAATGGTCCATAAGGAACCTCACTAGAATGTGGCCTTGAAATGCACACAAGTTGCCACGAATCTATCTGTTCCTTGAAGTGATGGTGACATTCCCTAATGGCACACTCAGTATCATGTAGACCAGGATTAGGGTGGCACCCATGCTGTCTGTGCTGCAAACCACTGGGAAGAATTGGGAGGGAGGCTGAAGAACCTCTGGCACTTATTTTCTGATGGCTCTGATTAAAAGCCAGAAAAGGAGATTGAGGAACAGTATTTGTCTTTTTTATTATAGTTCCTAAGAACTTATAGAGTAATATATTCAAAGGAATGGTAACCATTTTGAGTTTAACCAAGAAAAAATATTATTTGACTTGAATGGTGTAATGTGTTCCAAGATGGCTGACAAAGTATGTAAATAAGTCTTTTTAAAAACTAATTTTTCACATGTAGACTGCCTTTTCTTCGCTTCACTTACATGTTGTGATCTTGCTCTTTTGACAAAGTCTTGTCTGTGCATATAGTTGTCTAGGCAAGTTGTAAGGTTAAGTGGAAAAATGCTCAAGAGGTTGGGAGCTCTGAACTGTGTTTCTAACTCCACCTAGTTCCCTCATTTGTAAAGAAGGAGTGTTAGATTATTTCCAAAACCTGTTCAACATATTAATTTTAAGTAAATGAAGTAACAGTACCAGAGACAATAGAAACATAATATTCTCATCAAAAGTTCAGGAACCTTAGATGATTAGTGGAGGGAATACTAAATGATGACTTCCTTATATATATTTATATATATATATTTTAAAAATTTATGTTAAAAAATAAGGACATTTTGCCCTGGCCGGTTGGCTTAGTGGTAGAGCGTCGACCTGGCGTGCAGACCTCCCGGGTTCGATTTCCAGCCAGGGCACACAGGAGAAGCGCCCATCTGCTTCTCCACCCCTCCCCCTCTCCTTCCTCTCTGTCTCCCTCTTCCCCTCCTGCAGCCAAGGCTCCATTGGAGCAAAAGATGGCCATGGCGCTGGGGATGGCTCCTTGGCCTCTGCCCCAGGCGCTAGAGTGGCTCTGGTCACGGCAGAACGACGCCCCGGAGGGGCAGAGCATCGCCCCCTGGTGGGCAGAGCGTCGCCCCTGGTGGGAGTGCCGGGTGGATCCCGGTGGGGCGCATGCGGGAGTCTGTCTGACTGTCTCTCCCCGTTTCCAGCTTCAGAAAAATACAAAAAAAAAAAAAAAATAGATAAGGACATTTTATTCCAGGTCTTTTGCTTTCATGTACTCCTTACAAAATGTACAAAGTCCACACAGAGGGATGATAATGCAATAGTACTCTATATGACTCATACATATAATTTAGTTTGGAAATGTCATATGATAATCCCACATAAAGCCTTATTCATCAAAGGACTGAGCTGTCAGGTCAAGATGGTGCTTTGATTATTTTGCACATTATTTACACAGGGAAGAGCCAAAAGGCACATTCCACAGATGATTTAAGGGGGAAAAAAGAGTTCAATGGAGGGTTTATCCTTTTTTTCTACCAATGTGGTTAATTAAGAAAATGTGAAAGCATAGATATGTTAAATTGGCAGACAATTTAACAAACACTACATGGATGGATGGATGGATGGATGGATAGATAAGTAGGTAGGTAGATAGACACACACACACATATATACATATACATTACCAGTGAACATGAGAGAAAAAATTTGATGACATGTAAGTGCAAGAAATAGAAACCAAATAAACAACATTCACTCTGAGTAGTGGTATTTGTCTAAATTCACAGATTATGTTAAGCATCTAAGACTACATAACTAAAAGGTGGTGTGACATTTGATTTAATAACCCCAGAGGGCTGGAGCAAGGAGCCAGGAAAGTAGAGGGTGTGGGATGGAGAAGTCTTGTGGTGAGCTTGATGCAAGGTTTACAGCCACACCTGCCACTTATGAAGGGTTAATCCCAACAGGAAAACACCAAAAGCACCCACTTGTGAATGTACATGCATATACGCTCAGTGCATATAGAGACATGACATGTACACAACTCAACTAAGTAATTGGTGTTTTCCTGAGGGAAGCAAACTGGAAAAATGAAGAAACACAATGGAATAAATCTTAAATCTGCTGCATCCCTGTGTGCTTACTGAGTTAGCCCAATATGCCATTGGCAATTCTTTTGAGACATAGGTAAGAAATAGAAGAATGTGTGAGAAAGAAAAGAGAAAGGGAAATCCTGAGACCCAGAAATGAAAAATAAAAAAGCACTTTCCATTTCCTTTACTCGTTTTCCCTGTATCTTCTTTTTCTTTTTTCAGTAACTTAAACTTATGAGCTTTCTCCGGGAAATAGAGGAGCAGTTTTAGGTGGCGCCCAGAATTTTTCTTGCCTTTTGGTTAGATTACTCTCCTATGTTAACAAAACATCCAGTACCAGGTAACTAACACAACAGTAGTCCAGTTGTTCAGTATACTTCTGGCTCCTAATAGGAGATAAACTTCAATCTGAGATTTACTTTTAAAAAATTCTACTGAAAATCTACTATAAAGATCCAACAAATAATGTATTTTATTATACTCATGTTAATACCATTGGACGAACTGAGATTGGAACACATATTCAGCCAAGACAAAAAGATTGAACATTTTGCTCAAAAAAATTGGTTCCAAAATACCAAAAAGAGAATCACTGAATGCATTTTAATGAATGTTCTAATAAATACCTACATAATGTGATATTATGCCACCATAATTAATAATTAATTTTGGTATTTATTGAGTTTCACTGCATTTGTAGGTTATAGATTTTCTTTGTATAATTTCAGCTATACATAATTATTGCTTCAGAATTCATAACAAATCGTGGATCAATTCAGTTATTTGTAGCCAAATAATTAAAAAAATAAATTTACAAATACTTAAAAAATTATACCAATGTTAGGTTTAATGTGGGTCACAGGTATATATTTTAAGTGTTTATATGTTTGGGGTAGGACCTCCAAGTATAAGAGGGCCTAAGGCCAATGGGAATCTAAAGAAATAAAAAGAAACTGGAGAGAGGCAACTATTCTAGAGCAACTTCACTGATGGTATCGGTAATTTAAGTGACTATTTCTAGAAGTCTCTGAAGGTGACAAAGCTGCATTCCTTATTCTTAAGCACTCTCAATTGAAGGGTATCCAGCTAGTCTTGAATATCTGCAGGGATGTAGTTGATTATATGAAGCCAGCTGGCTTGATACAGCTCTTGGACACCTAGCACTACTTGGAAGAGGTTGTTAACTATAATAATACCCTACGTGGGGACTCACTTTGACATTCCAGACTCTTCACATGAGCTTTTGTAACCTTGCTGTATTTCACATAAAATTATACAGCTGAATTTGTATCTCACACTGTTCAATGTGTATTGAAGGACATGTTTTTCTCTCAGGATGTCCCTGGTCTTGGCATGTCAGCCACACTAAGAAGATATTCCTTAACATTGAACAATTTCCGTGAGGAGTTTTCTCTGAGCAAAGGTTTCTCCCTTTTATTTTAGATTCCATCTTTACCTGAAAAATCTGGTATGAATGAAAGTTTTGACTAATGTTTATTTACACTGAACTAGCAAAAAAAAAAAAAAAAAAAAAAGGAAAATGATGGTCCTGAGCCACAAGGATAGTGTCCACCTTGATCTTGAGACAGAAAGTTAAACAAAACTGCTATTTTAATATTTTAAAATACTTACTCTGAATAACCACACAGTTGGCAACTGTCAAAACTGGCTTGCACTGAAATGTGTTATGTGTTGGGCTGGAACTATTCTCTGAATTGTACCAGGAACAGCAATTTACTTACTGCACTTCAGGAGGTCACACTCTCAACTTTCTCCCCTCATGCTTATCCTTCCCTAGTTCCTCTCTCTTTTTCAACCTTGCCTCTACTTGCTTTTAAGCAAACTTCTAATCAAAATCTTTGCATCTCTCTCTGTGTCCACTTTCTTCTAGAAAAGACTCATTCTTATAAAAATCATGATAGTTTGACAAGCTGAGGGCAATTACTTGATCAATATCAGTCAGAATGAGAAGCCCATGATGGATGCCCCTTTGGATTGAAAGAAAAGCAGCAGAGACATATTAAATTAAGCTAGTCTCATTTGGCCCATCACCAGAAGATACTGAAGCAAGGTAATTTGACCTTTAAAAAAAATCAAGAGACAGTCTGCCTCATCCTGGTATGAAGAAAGTTCTCAAACAAGGTCTTTAGAGAATTTCAATAATTGCTGGCATTGCAATAAAGGATTTTTAAAAAGTTTTTTTTAGAGCTAAAACTAGAAATAAAAAATTAGTGAGCCCATTTCCCAGTTCCTGTAGAGTCAGTGGGAATAAGATCAAATGGTAAACATTGTCACACTTTAGGCAGATGAGTCTTAACCTACCCTTTTCAACTTAGCAGGTTGTTAATAAACGTTTTAATTATACTTTTAGCTTGATACTTCTTCTAAAGCTAAACAGTAAATCTTTTTTGATTATGTTGTCATTGACAGTTAACATAGCTAACAAGGCAACAGATCTCAGGTATTTAGCCATCATTACTTCTTATTGGCTCAAACCATCACAATCAATAACTGTACACTGAGAGGAATTAATATCCACTCAAATCTAAACATCAGGAGGAAAAGATGACCTCCATCCAGTGACCATACACAATTTTAATGATTGTACAGTCATAGAAATTAACAATAATTTTAAAATGTATTTAAATTATCTCTTTTTTTCCTGTAACAATTTTTTAAAGGCGTTTTACTATACTCTTTTTACCTGATCCACAGACTAGTGGCCCTGAAAACCAAAAAGCAAACATACCAGGATGGATCATTTTGGGGACCTGGTTTGGGAAACTCTATCCATAGAAATCTAAGGTCAGAGAGACCCTTAAGAAATCATATTTCTCTTCATTGTTCTCAAACTTTAGGCATAGAAATTACAGCAATATCATTGGACAGCATAATCCAGTGTGCCTAATCCAGGGATCTGCATTTTCACAAGTATCCCCAGGTGATATACCATGGTGGTGGTTCATGGACACACATTAAGAAACACTACATCTAATTCTCCTTTCCATTGGTCTTCTTGCAGTGTGGAAAGTTTACTAGCTTAAGGTGAAGAGAATCAATCTTTTTTTTTTTTTGCAAAGGCTACAATGAAAATGGACTGAGACTCATTCAATCAAATAACACAGTCTGAGGCTTTGATGTTTTGTCACTTTCCTTTTAAGAACTGCCATGTCTCTTCCTCCAGCTAGAATCCCTTGGTTTTATTTCAGCTCATTTTACTTAAATGTATTCTACTTACAAAAATGTTCCAATGGAAAATGATGAGTTATTTCATCTTTTACTATCAAATATGTGCTCCCCCTATTTTTACTTATTATCCCAAGCTTCTAGTTTTTTTTTTTTCTAAAGATAGGGTACTTTCTTGCCAAGAAGAAGACAGGTTTGTAAATTAATGCAGATTATTCAGAGTAAAAGTTGCCTCAACATTGCCACCTCTATTTTGCTTCTTGCTCCCTCATACAAGCCACCCTGGCCTCCTTGTTATTCCTCAAGCATGCCAGGCACTCTCTCTGCAGCACCTTTATTTCAGCTGTATTCACTATTTGGGACACTCTTCTCCCAGATACTACTTTAAGTCTTCTTAAATCCCACCTTTGCCCGGAGGCTTATTCTCACTACCTTATTTAACACTGAAATCCAATATTGACATTTTTACCTTATCTACTATAACATGATCTATATAATTTTTTGCCTTTCTCCATAGTAGTTATTTCCTTCTAATATGCTATTTAATTTACTTAAAATATTTTTGTTTATTTTGTTACCCCTCTCCCCATTATATTATAGACTCAAGGAAGGTTGAAATTTTAGTTTTTAGGCTGATGCATAACAGTTAATTAGGATAGTGCCTGGCACATAATTAATGCTCAATGAATTTTTTTGTGGGATAAAAGAATAAATGTCTAATTTTTCAAGATAGTTTCCTTTTCACAAGCATTTGCATCAAAATCTAAAACAGGCTAGAGGAGGCAATGGTTTAAAAGGGTAGAAATTTAGACATTATTCAGACTGACATTAATTCACATATGATTCAGAAAATGTGTTTAAGCCTGACCAGGCAGTGGTGCAGTGGATAGAGCATTGGACTGGGATGCGGAAGGACCCAGGTTTGAGACCCCGAGGTTGCCAGCTTGAGCGCAGGCTCATCTGGTTTGAGCAAAGCTCACCAGCTTGGACCCAAGATCGCTGGCTCGAGCAAGGGGTTACTCGGTCTGCTTTAGCTTCACAGTCAAGGCACAGATGAGAAAGCAATCAATGAACAACTAAGGTGTCGCAACGAAAAACTAATGATTGATGCTTCTCATCTCTCTCTGTTCCTGTTTGTCCCTATTTATCTCTCTCTCTGACTCTTTCTCTCTGTCTCTGTAAAAAAAAAAAAAAGAAAAAGAAAAAAGAAGAAAAAAAACGAAAAAAAACAAAAAAAAAGAAAATGTGTTTAAGTAGTCAGTATTCTACTGAATAGGTGAGTCTTAAATTTCACTGTAAAAATTACCTACTCCTCTAGCCAGCTGTTCTAAACTCTTTAACCATGAATATTGATTACTGCTATAACTGAGGGCTGAGTAATCAGTGAAAGTAGCAAACTCTAGAGAAAAAGTTGGATTCAGAGCCATATTAGCTTAGTTCAAATTATATTGAAAATATCATTCGGGATTTGATGCTACCTTGGCATTTGGACACAACGCTGTTGGAATTTACTTATTTTGCTAAATTTATAGGGATAGGTATCATATGGAGAATTTATAATGTGTTATACGTGATGCTATGGTTTAAAACATCTCTCTGTTTTTTGATAAATATTTTATACAATAAAACTTCAAATAAGTTATCTTTCTGATTTTTAAAAAATGTTTTGCTAGATATAGATGCTGTAAAATACTAACCCTTCTAAATTTTATCCAATTACAGTATATAATATCAATTTACCTTTTTAAATTTCTTCCCAAATTGAACTATTCCCAAATACAATTATGAAATTTCAGAATTATAATTTGTGCTATTTTGAGCTCTCATTTTTTTGTTCTTTTTTTATATAAATAAATTTTTATTTTAATGGGTGACATCAATAAATCAGGGTACATACATTCAAAGAAAATATTTCCAGGTTATCTTGTCATTTAGTTCTGTTGCATACCCATCACCTGAAGAGAGATCGTCCTCTGCCACCCTCCATCCAGTTCTCTCTGTACCCCTCCCCCTCCCCCTCTCCCTCCTTCCCTCCCCCCACCCCCCGTAACCACCACACTCCTGTCCATGCCTCTTAGTCTCACTTTTATGTCCCACCAATGTATGGAATCCTGCAGTTCCTGTTTTTTCTGATTCGCTTATTTCACCCCGCACAATGCTACCAAGACTCCACCATTCCTCTATAAGTGATCCGATGTCACCATTTCTCCTAGCTGAATAATATACCATGGTGTATATGTGCCCCATCTTCTTCATCCAGTCCTCTATTTTTTTTTTACAGTGATTAAAAGCCTTTAAGCAAACTCTTGGCCAATACAGCAAGAATCCATAAAAGAGTAGTGTCCTTAACATGTTCACCAAGTCCAAGTTGGCCCTATCACCATGCCAAATCCCTGAAAAATGCAACCCAACCAAAGTTCAGTCTGTTAGGAGCTGTCACAGGGAGCAGGAGTTCAGGAAAGTTCCCCACAGGAAAAGTCTGCATGGCACTGGAATTGTTGTCACCATTCTATACTTTGCAGCTCATGTCCAAGTCCCAATGACCGCTGCTTCTAGCTGGTAATGATTCAGGTAGACTGGAAAAAGCCATTTGCAGCATGTGTGGAGATGGAGCTTCTGTTCTCCTCTGCCTGGAGAGTTGAGACCAGGTTGCTTTTCCCTGGAGCTCTGTGACTGTGGCATAGTAAAGAGAACCTTGGGATACACTAAGCTGGGTGGCAAAGGTAAATTCATAATACAAGTTGGCAAAAGGAGGAAAGAGAGTTGACCTCTCATTTTTTGACTCATTCAGTTCCTCTCATTTTTGTAAGGATAAAATATTTTAACTTATTTGTATAATTTGTATTCATAATTTCAATTTGTTAAAAGATTCAAAAGCTAAAGTAAGTATGTAGGTCCTTAATTTTCTTAATAATTTGCTTAAAATTTTTCACTTATTTTGAGCAAAAGACAACCAAAACTTTGGATCATTTATAGAAATGCACACTATTTGGAACAAGAAGGCTGTTTAAAAAACAGTTTTTCAAAAGTGCAAATATTTCTAAAACCTATTTGATGATGGATCTCAGAGAGAAAGCTTACATTGCCATATCAAAGTGTTTTTTATATGAATTTATGAGGATGACACTGAGTAACAAAATTACATAGGTTTCAGGCGTACAATTCTAAAAAACATCTTCGTACACTGTATTTTGTGTTCACCCCTGCCCCCAAGACAAGTCTTCGTCCATCACAATTTCTCTCCAATATACCATCCTCCACCTCCCTCACCCCTATGTCAATTACCACATGTTGTCTGTGTCCATGAGCTTTTTTGTTTTCTCCCTTTGTCCTTTTTGCTCAATCCCTCCACCTTCTCACCCAGCTCCCACCCATGATAGCTGTCAGCCTGCTTTCTATGTATGAGTCTGTTTCTGCTTTGCTTGTTAGTTCATTTTGTTTATTAGATTCCACATATGAGTGAAATGATACTGAACTTGTCTTTCTTTGACTGGCTTATTCTACTTAACCCAGTCCTCTCCAGGTCTATCCATTTTGTTGCAAAAAGTAAGATTTCCTTCTTTTTTATGTCTCTGTAGTATTCCATTGTGTAAATATAGCATAGCTTTCTTTATCCATTCATCTACAGATAGACACTTGAGTGGTTTTCAGATCTTGGTTATTGAAAACAATGCTTCAATGAACATATGGTGCATAAATTCACTCAGAAATTAGTGTTTTGAGATACTTAGCATATATTCCCAAATATGGGATTGCTGGGTCAAAGGCAGTTAGTTCTATTTTTATTTTTTTGAGGTAATTTTATATTGCTTTTCACAGTGGCTGTACCAATCTGCATTCCCACCGAACAGTAAACAAGGGTTTCCTTTTCTTCACACTTTCACCAACATTTGTTTTTTGTTGATTTATTGATGATAGCCATTCTGACAGGTATGAGGTGATATCACATTGTGCTTTTAATTTGTATTTCTCTGATGATTAGTGAGATTGAGCATCTTTTCATATGTCTATTGGCCATCTGTATGTCCTCTTTTAAAAAGCTAATGTCCACGTGTAAAGTTGAGTAGGTATTTGACATAGGCATTGTGGACTAGTTGAGACAATAAATATAATGGAAAATTAGGAGTATATAGGTGGTATTTATAACCATAGGAGTAGATTAGATTACTTTGGAGGAGGTGTAGATGAAGACAAGGATTGCAGACTTCGTCTCAGAGTACTTTTCTACTTATTTGTTTAGCAGATATGTAGCATTCATAAGTAATATTTTTGCAATTAATTCCTTGTCATAATTGTATCAAAATGACCAGATGCTTTTTGAAAACACACACACAGACACACTAAAACCAACCCTCTTTGTTCTACAGAAAAATTTAAAAAGTTACATTGCATCAGATGACCCATAGATCTCATCCTATGAGTCATCTATGGAGGAAATTAGGTTACTTAGGTTTTTCTTTTCTTTTAAAAAGACTTTTTTTAAGATTTTATTTATTGATTTTAGAGAGATGATACATAGAGAAGAAGGCTGGAGAGGAGTGGGAAGCATCAACTTGTAGTGGTTGCTTCTTTTGTATGCATCTTGACCAGGCAAGCCCGGAGTTATGAACTGGTGACCTCAGCATTCCAACATAGGTTTTTCTTTAATTATCTTCTAAAATAATTCATATTCTACAGTGCTTGGTATATTGTTGCAACCTAAAAAAATGTAACAAACCACTAACTCTACTTTTATTTCATTCATTGACTAGAAAAATACATAGAAAATGAATTATTATAAAACTTCTCATTCTGCTTGGCTAATGAGATGAGACAAATGTTGCGAGATGCATTCTTCATTTGATGCGGACATCTGTCTATCACAAAAGGTGTATTTCCTATCTATAGTCATGAGCCCAATTTAATCAAAATATTATTTTTTCCCTTGACATAACAATCAGTAATTGACACTTCAAATGCATCACTTGAAAGGGATTATGGTAATTTTGTAAGCATTTACTGACAGTTTATAGATGATGCAAGAGGACAGGGAAGAGACAAAGGGCCAGAGGGACGAGTAATCAAAGAGATATCAAGCCATTGACTGCAAAGAGAGACACTTTAGAATACTAGATTAAGGATTTAGGAATGAAAGGTGGAAAAAGGAACTACCAAATTTGTCTAATTATGGAAGTAATCAACCTCAAAAATTCCAAATTGGAATTCCAATATTATTCGAACAAGGAAACTTAAATTCCATTTCACTGGTTTGGTCAATTTGAAGAAACTCTTTGATCTGAGAGTAGAAAGGCCAATGAGCTGGCATAAACTTCTGTGTCTTTGGTATACTCAGTACTAGACAAGAGCAAAAGAGATTATTATTATTATTCTTTTTAGATTCCACACATAGTACGATCATATTGTAATCGTCTTTATCTGTCTGGTTTATTTCACTTAGCATAATGACCTCAAGCTCCATTTATGTTGGTGTAAATGGAAGAATTTCCTTTATTTTGTGGCTGAATATGTCATATATATGTCACATTTTCTTTATCCATTTGTTCACTGGTGGACACTTAGAATGTTTCTATGTCTTGGTTATTATTGTAAATAATGCTATAATGAACATGATGATGTGCATAACATTTCAAATTAGTGTTTTATTTTCTTTGGATAAATACCCAGAAGTGGAATTGATGGATCATATGGTAGTCCTACTTTTAATTTTTTTGAGGAAACTTCTTACTGTTTCCTATAGTGAACACCAATTTACATTCCACCAACAGTATACAATACTTTCCTTTTCTCTGTCCTCATCAGCACTTATTTCTTGTCCTTTAATAACAGCCATTCTAACAGAAGAGTTTTCTTTAAATCTATCTCATGATTATGTGGGTGGTAGTAATAATAATAAATACAGCACATTAAAACATACAAAGAACTTTTAACAAATCATATTTAATTATCATAACAAATAGGCGACTTAAAAATACTGTATCTAATTATCTTCAATATGTCCAATTTTCAGTTGAAGAAATAATTTATATTTGCCCAAGGTCACAGAGTTTGAGAGGGAAGCATGATCAGTTAGTTCTCTGATCTGTCTGACTTCACATTGTTGCACATTATGCCACACAGGTTAGCAAGAGAGATCACATCACTAAGCAGCTGCAGCTACTGGTGATATATGCCTAATACACTATGCCATGATCAACTGAGTACAGTCTCATTTTGAGCATTTCTTTGTTAAATATTCACAAGAAAGAGGGCTGTAATAGCAGAGTTGCATTTTTTTTTCTAGTGGCATTTAAATTGCCTATAGTGGCTCAACATTAAATGTGATTGATGAATGTCATCAATTATCTACAATGAAATCTTTTCCTAAAACCAGATAAATGTTTTTGGATTAAAAAAAAATGGCCTAACTTGCAAAACTCAAGTCCTAATGTGTGAGAAGAATGCCTGAACTCTGAAAGATCCTAACCTAACATTCTTCCCTCTTTGCCATATTCAGACATATTATCAAGAATCAAGACTTTGGATACATGGCCTTCATAGTGCTTTGTGTTCTAGAGGTAGTTAATTTTTCTTTGAAAATTTTTATAATCACCAGTTACTTCCTTTTCTTACAAAAGTTCTCCTTTGGTTCTCATTGCATCAGAGTTGAGCATTTTATAATTTTCTGTTTCACTTGGGAATTAAAATCAGGCTACCATAGACACAAAAACCATGGGAAATCTTTTCCTGGAGAAATTAGAAACAAAATTGAATGTCCGTTCTGAGCCCTTTTATCACTTATTACTAAAGTTATTTTTCTGTGTCATCTGCTCTAAATGAACCTATATCAGGCTGTAATGACAATCAAGGTTCATTCACCATGGATTGTTAGGTAAATTCTAAATAATATACTTATTTATCTATTTCTTTATTTATCAACTTATTATGTCTCTATTTATCCCAAACTATAAAACATTAGCATTTTATCTCTCAATTTTATTGGTTATGTTATTAATATTTCCAGAAGTTACCTTTGCAATTAAATAATATATCTATTTATTTTTTATACATTAATTTAGAGAGTGTCTATTGACTTTTCACTAGACAAGTGACAAAATTAGTGAACCTATTTTTTCACCTATTTTCTTCCACTCTTTCTTTACATTCCAACTCCTATTAACCATACTGTTACTTGTACATATTTTATAATTATAATTGTCTCTCTGCTTTGTCTACAAGTTGATTCTATAAACTGAAAATAAACATATATGTAATATATTTGTCATATAAATATTCTTCATAGATCCAAGTGAAGTGATTGGATACAGAAAGAAGAATATGTTCATCTATGTCACTGAATTTCTACTACTTGAAGAATACTATTCTAAGAGCAAATGAATTCTTGTTTCCTGGTTGTGCTTTCCTATAGTGTGTTTGTTATTTGGACTGTGGATTTCATTGCATCTATTTTATCCTGGAATTGCTAACTGCCTTTATTTTCTTTATTATAAAAAGGAAAAGACAAGGATTCATCTTATCAATTTCTGAACCAAGTGACTTCTGATAGAATTGACTTACTTATTAAAGACATTTTATAATAGCACTCTCACTAATTTTACCCATTGATTATTGGGCTGCCTACACAATTATCTTCTCTTTGTATTACCTTGTATTATTAGTACTACTGTGGTTCAATCCTATGTCTCATGCTTTTCAAGATTTCTGTTTTGTTGTAATATATCCTCAAGGAAATTTTATTTTTAGAAAGTCTGTGTGAGCTTTCTAATAAAATGGATAGTTGCCTGCTAGCTTCCACTCCTGATTAAAAAGTGTTACGCCAGTTTGGTTTTTAATCCTTTGTAGATAATCTATTTTTTTTTTCTCTCTGGGACTTATTAGAATTTCTTATTGCTCTTAAGTTCTGAAGTTTTATAAAAAATGTATCTAAGCCTTTGTTTTAATTTTCATAATCAATTATATCTTTAGATCAGATAATTTTTGTATAATTTATTGATTATATTTCTATCTGTGCTCTTAGAACATAATATTATTTTCTTCAGGAATTGTAGTTAGTTATATTGGTCAATTCTGGATTGACCATTCATGTCTTTTATTGTACATTGTCTCCTAGTTTCCATTCCTTTGATATTTAGTTCTGGGAGGTTTTTCTCAACTTTATCTGCCAAATCACCCAAATTCATTCTCACCTACCTATGTTTATTCATTATTGAATTACTCTATTAAATTTTTAAAAATTAGAAGTCTTATTTAATTTTTGAAAAATTCATCTTGTTTTCTGATTACTCCTTTTTCAGAGTGGTCTAATTGTATTTTTTTTAATTTTATTTATTCATTTTAGAGAGGAGAGAGAAAGGGAGAGAGAGAGACAGAGAGGGAGAGAAAGAAGGTGGGGAGGAGCTGGAAGCATCAACTCCCATATGTGCCTTGACCAGGCAAGCCCAGGGTTTTGAACTGGCGACTTCAGCATTTCCAGGTCGATGCTTTATCCACTGCACCACCACAGGTCAGGCTGGTCTAATTGTCTTCATGAATGTGGATGTTATGCCATATTGAATATCTCTCATGATACCAATTAGATTTTTGAGAGAGGTTCTCTTTTTTTACTAGCCCTATTTCCTTAGGGTAATTTTTTCCCTATTTTTTACTTTGGTAATCATTTATTTATTTATTTATTTATTTATTTATTTATTTTTTAATAAATTTTTATTAATGGTAATGGGATGACATTAATAAATCAGGGTACATATATTCAAAGAAAACATGTCTAGGTTATTTTGTCATCAAATTATGTTGCAAACCCCTCGCCCAAAGTCAGATTGTCCTCCGTCACCCTCTATCTAGTTCTCTGTGCCCCTCCCCCTCCCCCTAACTCTCTCCCTCCCTCCCTCCCATGTCCTCCCTCCCCCCCCACCCTTGGTAACCACCACACTCTTGTCCATGTCTCTTAGTCTCATTTTTATGTTCCACCAATGTATGAAATCATGTAGTTCTTGTTTTTTTCTGATTTACTTATTTCACTCCTTATAATGTTATCAAGATCCCACCATTTTGCTGTAACTGATCTGATGTCATCATTTCTTATGGCTGAGTAGTATTCCATAGTGTATATGTGCCACATCTTCTTTATATACCACCTCACTCCTGTTAGATTAGTTATTATCAACAAGACGGGTAATAGCAAATGTTGGAGAGGCTGTGGAGGAAAAGGAACCCTCATTCACTGTTGGTGGGACTGTAAAGTAGTACAACCATTATGGAGGAAAGTATGGTGGTTCCTCAAAAAACTGCAAATAGAACTACCTTATGACCCAGCAATCCCTCTACTGGGTATATACCCCAAAACTTCAGAAACATTGATACGTGAAGACACATGTAGCCCCATGTTCATTGCAGCACTGTTCACAGTGGCCAAGACATGGAAACAACCAAAAAGCCCTTCAATAGAAGACTGGTAATCTTTTTTTTTAATGCTATTGGTGAGGTAACTATTAATATAGGTAAATGAGGACCATGAAATTGGCATAAGTTGCGAAGTATTTTGTCACTCCTTTACTTTGATTCACAAAGGACTCCTCCTTAGTAAGGTTGACAAGGATTGGAGCTTCTGACAATCAGGCTGCCCTGTAGAGAGTGTCGGCAGGAAATCTGTGGGTAGGTTAAATGCTCTTAATAATGGCATTGATAGAGAGACTTTACTCTGGGGCCAGGGTAGTATGATTTCTGTTCTTCATTCTTCTGCAAGCCTGTAGCTCTTTTCTTCCCATCCTCCAACTTGTCCCATGTTTCAGACAGTTGTGTGGGTCTAGAATTAGCTCTAGTTTTTGTTTCTTATCTTTAATCCCAACCCCCTACTAAGGATCCTTTGGGGTAAATCTAACACTTTGCTTAGAAAATAAGTTTCCAAGTACTTAATTAAGATGGAGGCAAAAGCTGCTCTGTACCCTTGTGGGTGGTGGAAGGATCAGCAGTACCAGCTGTTTTATAGACATTCCTTCATTTAATTGGCCTGAACCATGCAGCAAAACCTGCTCCTGGTCTTCTTGTCTGCCAACTCCAAAATTGAGTCTTTCTGAGCTTCCTTGGGAAGCATATCTCTCATCTTATTATATTATAATCACTAAAATCAGAAATCACTCTTAGTCCTATTATGTACCCAGAATCTACAAAAGTATGTGGCACATGATTGGCATGCAATATATATGTATTGAATAAATAGGTAAACAAACTAATGAATTAATAGACTTTCATATATTCCTTTGACCTATTTTTATTTTTATTTTACTGAATTTTTTGGAATGTAAGTAGGTACTCAGATCATAATTTTTCAGTTGATGGAATTTTTAATCAGTCATCAAAATTATAATTGTGAAAATTATGTGCAAAGTTATAATATATTATATAAAATAATCAAAATGCTTAACTATATGCGTACTATAATTACTACTTCTCAGATACTACTCAGTTTGTGTATGTTCATGTATGGACAGGGACTAGAAAAAATATCAAAAAGAGGACTTGGATTCATGTTTTCTTATTTTAATTTGTTATAATTTATTTAAATATTATTTATTCAATAATAAAAATATTAAATTAAATTAAACACCAATGGGAAAAGATGTCACAATCTTCCAACATGATGTAACATAAAAAACAATTTACCTTGACAATTAGCAAAGCCGTCTGATATCTAATCTAAATTATTTCTTGGTTATTTTTGTATAAGTTCTTCTTTCACCCGTTACCTTTACAACTGTCCTTGTCATATTGACCCATAGTAATGATTCAATATTATCTGCTTAGATAATTATTATGCTCATTCACTACATAAAATTTCAATCCGTTTTCTTAAGTGTTGTACAAAAATCTGGGGATAAAAAGGTAAATAAGACTCTGTATGTTTTTGAGATCATAGCCTACCTAGTGATTCTTCAAAAAGAATTCAGAGAGGTTCTTAAAGTCTTCCTTTGTGAATTTGCTGATTTAAACTCTCTTCAACCTTTTCTGTGCCTATTTTCATACCTCTAATTATAATTATTAAAAGTCTAATTTTGTATATTCCAAGGAAAAAGTTCAAAGCAAAGAAAAACTGAAAAAAGGCATGGAATAATTAAAAAGGACAAAAAATAAGATAGAAATAAAAGCATTAATATAAATTATTTAATGAATCATATGAAAAGTATATATAGGGAAAATTGAGAAAAGTATTTTTCATGGAAAAATATGATTAAAACTATAAAAATTCCCTTTTCCATATATGTATTTTCACATTGCAAATTATATAGTCTTATTTTGTTTTCATATTCTTATGGATGTTTCTTTGTAAAATTATTCACTTGTTTTTGAATAGTGTTGTGTGTCATTATTTCTATGGCCACCTAAGTGCTATACAACAAAGACCAATACATTATATCTAAAGGATGAGTAAAAGGTAGTGTTTGATTGAAAGCTTAAGGAGTTTCTCTATAGTAAAGTTCACAATTTTATTTCATGGGTTTTATTAAATCTATTTGGCTCTCCTGGAAGTATTATCTTAGAGTTAACTAAATTCTTCATCAATAAGTCTTCCAGAAAATTAAGCTATTGCAATAGACAAGGGATTGGTGTATTTCTAATGGAATTTCTTTATGGATTTACGCCTCTACTATAAGCTTAGGTGGTTAAACAGTATTACTATCCAATTCATATTTTATGCCAGGAATCTGGGTGTCATTCTTGACACCTGCCTCTCTCTCTATCTTTATATCCTATACATCACAGGTCTTATTTATCCTACTTTCAGAATGGGTCTTGATTCCTTCTAGTGTCTTCATTTTCACTCTTAGCATTCTGATCTTGACTAGACCTCAGTCATCTTGCAACTGGATCACTGAAATTAATTCCTAATTACAATTCTAGCTTTCTCCTTTGACCCCTTCAATCTATTTTTCATATAGCAGTAATAATAGTCTTTTTAAAAACTCAAATTGAATGATATGGCTTACCTGCTTATATATCTTCAGTGATCTCCCATTGCTCTTAGAACAAAACCCTAAATCCTTGTGATACTCTCCACAGAGTGGTCTTCTTTAATCATACTCTTTTTGGTGAACTAAAGAGCTCTCAGACCTTTGTGTACATCTTTCTCTTCTATTTTTTACTTGACCAAATCCTATGTATGACTCAGATTTCTGATTAATTGCTATTCCTCAGAGAAGTATTATTGGACTCTCTCTCACTTTTCCTTAGGTCTCCCATGGTAAGTATTTATAATTAACTATGGTTTTTCCCGCTATTATTATTTTTTTTTTCAGAGAGAGGGACATATAGGGACAGATAGACAAGAAGGGAGAGATGAGAAGCATTAGTTCTTCACTGTAGCACTTTAGTTGTTCATTGATTGCTTTCTCCTGTGTGCCTTGACCAGGGGGCTACAGCAGAGTGAATGACCCCTTGCTCAAGCCAGTGACCTTGGGCTCAAGCTAGCAACCATGGGGTCATGTTTATGATCCCATACTCAAGCCAGCAACCCTGTGCTCAAGCTGGTGAACACATGCTCAAGCTGGATGAGCTTGTGCTCAAGTCGTCGAACTCAGGTTTTCAAACCTGGGTCCTCTGTGTCCCAGTGAAATGCTCTATCCACTGTACTACCGCCTGGGCAAGCATACTATTCTTATTTCCATAAGACCCTTAGGTTCCCCTAAGGGAACAGATCATATACATTTTGTTTGCTACCATATTCTCTGTAACTAGAACAGTTCCCAGCTTAAAGTAGTTGCTCCAAAACATACATGGTGAGTAAATAAACGACGATGGTCCTTTCCCTGGCAGAGACGTCCATGGCAAATTAGGTCTGATCTCTAAGATATCTGTCAGCTCAGTCATACAGAAGCTATTCTAAATGGCTTTCTCTCCAGCTGTGCTGGGTATTTATCCAGCCATACTTGTGACCATTCTAGGCACAAAAGAGGTTTTTTGGGTTTCTTTTGTTTTTTCTTTCAGAAATTAGAAGTGAGTTTATGGCTTCTCAAACAATCTGGAGAAGTGAACTGAGCATTTCAGCATCAAGGTGTAGAAAGATAACTCAATCCAACAAAGTAGCAGATGCCTGTTCTTGTCTTTTTAACTATAAAGACAGCATGCATGGGTAATATAAGGTAAACTTTTATCAGTGCACTAATAGTGTTTGAAATTCTATTAGGTGACATGATGAGGAATCTCAAGATGGATAGAGTTGTTATATATTTGGTGTCTTGACTGTGCCTGCCAGAGACTTTAAAGTCAGTTTAGTGGTCTATTAATGTGTCCATTATGAACCCAATTTCTTACCTTAGTCATTTTAAATCTCATCTGTCTAATAACTTAGTATATGTTATTAGCCCAAATCAAACATTTTATACCAACTGTAATTCTTAGTTGTTAAACCAGTTTTGACTTATTGGTGCCACATTAAAACTGTAATAGGTGGAATAATTGGCTCTCATAACAATTTGGAGTAAGAGAAGTCATGAGTGAGTGCTGTTTCCAGATACCTGAAAGCTATGAACAAGTCCCCTTTGCCCTCTGAAAAGCTATGAATGAGTCCCCTTTGCCCTCTACTGCATCTCCTCACCCCTGCTGAGGTTGTGTTCTCCCAGTTTCCCAAGGCAGTCCTAATTGAATCCAAACAGGAGCCATGAAACCTGCCATAGCTCTAGGGAAACACCTTCCAGGCTTTCATAGGGGACTCTTTCCCCAGCAGTAGCCAGTCAGTAGTACAAAATTATGGGCTTTAGATGTTCTTTGCTTCAGAGGGATAAGCCCGAGGCTATCCTCAGGGAGAAAATTGATTCTCTGCCTTCTGAGACTCTGCCCTATAGCATTCCAAACTTTTTATGTTTGAACATTGTACATGAAAGTTTACCCTCGCACCAGGTGGACTGCATGACCTTCACCTTTCTTAGTAGCACCTTAAGCTTTATCCACTCTGTGGCAAAGTCAACTTTTCCTACAAAAAAATTGACTCTTCTTTTTTTTTTGACAGAGACAGAGAAAAAGTCAGAAGGAAGGATAGATAGGGACAGACAGACAGGAAGGGAGAGAGATGAGAAGCATCAATTATTTGTTGCATCACCTTAGTTGTTCATTGATTGCTTTCTCATATGTGCCTTGACCGGGGGCTACAGCAGACCAAGTGACCTCTTGCTCAAACCAGCAACCTTGGGCTCAAACTGGTGAGCCTTGCTCAAACCAGATAAGCCTGCACTCAAGCTGGCAACCTTGTGGTTTCAAACCTGGGTCCTCCACGTCCCAGGCTGATGCTCTATCCACTGCACCACTGCCTGGTCAGGCCAAAACAATGGACTCTTATACACAGATCTTCTTGAATTATAATTCTGTAGCCAACAGTCAGCCAGGCCAACATGTGTCTAAGTGCTCCAGGATCAGATATCTGTGTTCCTGGACTTTCGAACCTGTTTATCCTCCTTGCCTAACTGCTAAGCCTCTGGTGCATCCTGTATGTCTTTAAGTGTGTCTCCCCTTTCTAAATGAAAGGAGAAAAGCCTTCTGGGGTGCAATAAAGCTGCTCAGGAAGGCAAGAAACAGATGGAAAATAAATGGGTTCAGGTGCTTCAGGGACCCAAGTGCTGCTGCAGAAGGCAGAGACAGAGGAGCTAAACAGCACAGGAGTAGTTGATTTCTGTCTTTTAAATTTTGCATTTGGGCAGAAAATGTATCAAAGCAAAGAATAACAAATTCTCTCCTTGATGCAAATGACATATAGACTGCATCCTAGTGAAAGCCAGTAGCTCCCTAGATTCTTCAGTTAATTTTTTTTTTCCTTTTTGTATTTTTCTGAAGCTGGAAATGGGGAGGCAGTCAGACAAGACTCCACATGCACCTGACCAGGATCCACCTGGCATGCCCACCAGGAGGTGATGCTCTGCCCATCCAGGTTGTTGCTCTGCTGCAACCAGAGCCATTCTAGTGCCTGAGGCAGAGGCCACAGAGCCATCCTCAGCGCCCGAGCCAACTTTGATTCAGTGGAGCCTTGGCTGTGGGAGGGGAAGAGAGAGACAGAAAGGAAGGAGAGAGGGAGGGGTGGAGAAGCAGATGGGTGCCTCTCCTGTGTGCCCTGGCCGGGGATTGAACCCGGGACTCCTGCATGCCAGGCTGACACTCCACCACTGAGCCAACCTGCCAGGGCCTAGATTCTTCAGTTAATTTATTGGTGGCACTAACTGTGTGCAAGGTGAAATGTAGGGCCTAAATTTGATTCCTGGCAAATCAGTTTTTCTCTTACTTTGAGAACTATTTCATAGAAAGAAGGGTACTTTGGCAGAGAGAATCAAGTTCTGATCCTCAATTCAATGCGTATTGTCTTTATGGACAAGTCATTCTACACCCCAGACCCTCGGTTTTCTCAACTCAAATGGGAATAACAAAACTTGTAATAAAAAACTTTTGGAAGTACACAGGTATGTGTCCAAAGTATGGGGGAAACTGCTACTACTGAAAGATCAGTACGTACCTGAGATCTGCTGCCCCTGCCCCACCCTTTCAGGGAAATAATGAACAGCCTCTCTGATATCACCTCTCTTTGACTGCTTTAATTTTATAACTCTCACCAAATCTCTAAGAGCTGCTTTATATACCACGTCTAGCCCCTTCTCCCTTGTTCCCCTTTATAGTCTTGCAGGTTTAATCTATGAGGCCATTTTAATTTGGATAACAGGGAAAATCCAATGAGCAATAAAACATCAAGTGAGCTTATCAATTTTTGAGAATGAGTTTTGTAGAGTCAAGAGTCTTGGTGAATGCTGCTCTTGCTAAAATATGCTGCTTTCTAGGAAACAATTAATGACAAATAGTGCTTACAGAGTGCCCACTTTGGGTCAGGTACTATTCTAAGTACTTGCCTTGAATTTATTAATTGAATCTCCCTCTTCCCCAAATGCTATGAGGAAGATCTTATTTTTACTCTCAGTTCACAGGTGAGAAAAGTGAGACATAAAGAGATTGAGTGACTCAATCATCCAAGGTCACAGAGCTCCTGTACTTAAACACTAGGAAGTTGTAATTTGAAACAAAGAGAGGAGACTTGTTCTAGTCGCCTGGACTTCTGGCTAAATATAAATCTAGCATCATGCAGAGCAACAGGTCCAATATAGTTTTACTGATACACTCTCTGTTCTGTAACTTGTATACAATGGCTTGGGGCAACTGGGAACATATCCGTTGAGGTTTATTGCTTGGCAGTCTAAGATTTATAACCTGCATATGGTGGTGGTGTGTTTTTTAACATCCCCCTTATGTATATTTTCTTAGTGAGATAGTAAGTTTCTCAAATGTTTGTGTACAACTTTTTATTTCTCTGGCATATCCCTTAATCATAATGTTTTGGGGTTCATTAAGTGGTTTTGATCAACTGCCTGAATTTTAGAAACTATGCATGGTGGTTACAATGACCACATTTGCAAAACGTAAAAGGACTGGGGCTATGCTTCAACCGCTCAAGAATTTTATTCCAAATTTGGGACTTCACCTTTAGCTTGGTTTTATAAGACAGCAAACCTATGGACATTCAAGGCACATCTCTTGAGTGTTCACTATCAGCACAAGGCCAGGGCTAAGAACGGTAGGGTACAAAGGTAAACAGGGCACACTTGCTACCCTTCAGGAACTCACAATACAGAGGAGACTAGTAAACAATATGCTACTAAAAGAGTGGGGATCTGCCTGGAAGCATCTCGAATGTCTCCTTGGAGAAAGTATGATTTAACTGAACTTTGCAAAAAACAGTAAGATTGAGAGCAATATATAAAGTGAAGAAATTCGAAGAATGCTCCCTTGCTGGTGAGCAGGGGTAGACATTTCAGCTGAGGTGATACATCCACCTTATTGTCCTATTCCTTCCCTGGAACTTTAATTTGGACAATTTGTTCTTGCTGCAGGATTTAAGAAAGGGAGAACTGATCATCTCATGATTTGCTTGAAATGGGAGTTAGAGAATTAAATTATTAAATGCCTTTGTGTATGGACCAGAATAAGAGTTCTAAAAATGTGTTATTTAATTCTGACATCAGTTAAAAACAGGGAAACTGAGTTTTCAAGAGAAAAAACGTAATTTGCTCATTATCATGCCATAGTAAGTGTCAAAGCAGAAATTCAAACCTGGTCTGTCTGATACTAAAGTTCATACACTTGTGTAAAATATGTCATTCTGTCACATCGGCTGAGCCTCATCTTGCTGTGGGTTCTTGTTTATTGTTCTCTGTGAACACTGCATTCATATGAAACTAAAAAAAAAAGCTTAAAAATTCTAAGTTTGCTGCTATTCAGTATGTATCAATGTTTTACATTAACTGCTTATTTTTCCTTTTTCACCCCCAAGTTTTTTATGTTTTTTAACTAGAACTTTTCAACCTTCTGTGATCTCTTTATAATTCCCTTTAGAATGCATAATTGTGCTCGATCAATTTGTTAGAGGCTTTTGAAGTGTTAAAAACTACATTAAAATTATTTTCTTTCAGGTTTTATGTTAATGAACATAGGAGCTATTCAGAGCAAAGTCAGGATGTCAAGGGAACTTTAGTTAAAGTTATTCAAACATAAACTAAAAAAGGAAACATCTTTAGTAGAGGAAAAATACATTTAATGAGTAAGTACGGCACACAATTCCCCCTTTCAAAAATGTCAGCTCGTATTGAACCTCCATTCTAGATATCTTACAATTACTTTGTCAACAGAAGGTAGAGTAGTGATGGATGATGCATTGGTTCTTGAAACCAAACTTTCTGCGAGTTACTTAGGCTGAAACTAAGTGCTTTTACATTCCAGTCTTATTGATGATAGTGGTTTTATATTTATCACCCTGTCATTTCAGTTGACTGTATCAGCCTCTTCCCTGTAAGAATATGGACACTAATGGAGGTGTGTCCTTAGTGCTTTGAAGGGTCACAGATTCATTCTGCTAACACAGTCAGGGCACAAACTGCTTCACGGGGAAACTCAGAGGCAGCTTTAGCAATTTCAAAAAGGGATCAGAGAGGAGTGCCTTAAAAGGCCTTTGGAAATTGTGTTCTTACTGGCTCTCTTTTGACCATGACCCATCCTTGTGGTGCTGCACAGAGGCTTTCGGCTCTCACTAATGGAGCGTTACTATTTTGCAGCCTCTTCTATAATAGGAAGAATTCTACCAGGACCTTGGCAAGTCCAGGACCTGATTGCAACACTTTATTTATAAGAAATTCTGTCAAGAATCAATAATAGTCTTGGGTCTCAAGTTCTTTCTTTAATAATACTTTGATATGATTTGTCACAGGCTAGCCCAGAGTACCCACCAGATTTTATTACTTAGCTTGCAGCACAGTGTCTTATCTTTGAGTCATGAGATCAGCCATGGGGAGACCTTTAAAAAGCTATATTCTTTACTGTTTGGTTATTACAGAAAGTCTATATTACTCAATAATACTTTTTATAGGGTGTGCTGTCACATCTTCACACAGATGTTTAACCCCAATGTAGATATACTGGATGCCTGGAGGCCATTTTAGTGACATGGACATTGTTTTTCATGATTGGGTGCCTGATGTATCAATAGCAACAAAAGCAGAAAACAAACAGAAACATACACACACACACACACACACACACACACACACCAGAAACAAAACAAAAAAACGTTCCCACCTGACATTTCTGACTAGATCTCAAACTAACTGTCCATTTTGACAGAGATTTTGTTTTGAGTCCAGAGTGTTGGGGTTTTATTACCTGAAAGCAGCAAAAATTTGGAGAAGTCACTTTAGATTTCTTTCTTGCTTGCCATCAGCTCCTTGGGTATTACTGTACATCTCAATAAAGACAATCCTACTGTCTCAGTAGCATGCTGTACGGTGATAGCTCTAAATATATTTCATACTGTTCAGCCATGGAATTCATATTGTTACAGCTAATGCCTGCTGGTAAATGCTTGTATTGTTACATGTTGTATTTACAAAACTATATATTGTCAGCCTAGGGTTTCATCTCCCCAATCTGTTTTTCTTCGTTGAAGGAAAATAGCAGAAAATATACCAATACTCACTGTAGACAAAACACACACATACACGTGCCCTCAAACACACTCATATACAGACGCATACACAAACCAAGATTTCAAAATGGTAATCATTTCGAATTTTGAAATTAGAGGAAATGAGGGAGAAACACTCCTTGGAAAGTTATTATTTTAGATCTTTCATCTGTTTCCAAATTGGGACTAATTTTCTAGTAGATTTAAGAAAATTGTTGGTATGTGAGCAAACACTTTATTTATAAAGTTTTCCATTTTGTTCTTGCGGCTGCTGCAATGGTTGCTAGAGGGAATTATCCTCATGAGGCCATCTGGTTTCCCCAGCAGCTCGGATCCTGGCTGACCATGTGTAAGGGCCCAAAGAATGACACACTCACTGCCTGGGCTCAGCATGGACTGCACTGTCATGACCTAGAAGACATTCTGGCTTTATTTCCTTGTCTTGTCCAGAATGAGCAAAGGTAGCCAAGTTAGGGGGCTGTGGTGGTCCCCACGGCTGCCTGGGATGGGCTGCCCTGAAAGCAGTCTTTCTCCTCTCACTGCATGCTTTTCAGTACAGGGCCTCAGGACCCTCCTCACTTCCTGCTTGTGTTCTCCTCTCAAACTGGGCCTGCACAGATGCTAAAGGTGTGATAGGTCTCTGTTCTTGGCACTGCTTTCCTCATTGGCTTCCCCAACACTGAGCTGTGAAAAGAAGGTACAGTAACCTGCCTTGAACTTGACCCAAGAATCCCTGGTTTATAGGTAGGACTGCTGTGTTCAAGAACAAGGGAAAGGAATCTATATTTGTTAAATACCGATTGTGTGCCAAATCTGAGAGGCCTTCAATATACACTTATTCATTTTATCTTTATATCTCTATAAAGACCATATCATGACTTCTGCGATAAAAATGAGGAGCCCTGAATTCAGAGATTGGGGAGCATGCTGCCCTTATGCAAATGAGACTGTGAAAACTGGCCTAGATGCAATGAGGGAGTTGGACTCCAAAATTCATTCTATTTATTCTCTACTAAAACCCATACCACCAAATTGACAAAATTGTGTTGTTACCTTCTTCCATATTACCATAGACCACTGTTCTAGAGATTATCCTAAGCCTACGTTCCAGTCAACTCACCTTATCACTCATGCACTCTCCTTTCTTTCTATCCAAATCTTTTTTATTATTATTATTTTCTTTTATTTTTCTGAAGTTGGAAACGAGGAGGCAGTCAGACAGACTCCTGCATGCGCCCGACTGGGATCCACCTGGCATGCCACCAGGGGGCGATGCTCTGCCCATCTGGGGCATTGTTCTCTTGCAACCAGAGCCACTCTAGCACCTGAGGCAGAGGCCATGGAGCCATCCTCAGCGGCCGGGCCAACTTTGCTCCAGTGGAGCCTTGGCTGCGGGAGGGGAAGAGAGAGACAGAGAGGAAGGGGAGGGGGAGGGGTGGAGAAGCAGATGGGCGCCTCTCCTGTGTGCCCTGGCCAGGAATCGAACCCGGGACTTCTGCATGCTAGGCCGATGCTCTACCGCTGAGCCAACCAGAAAGAGCCAGGGCTCTTTCTCTCCAAATCTTACCTCAGTCCTAATTCTCTGTGAACCCTTTCTTCAATAAGCCTATTCAGGCTGTGGAATATTTTTTCTAAAATCTTTATTTTGCAATTATCATAGATCCACATGCAATTGTAAGAAATAAGAGATAGCCTATAATCATTCACCTGGTTTTTCTCAATAGTCACATTTTTACATAGCTAAAGTAAAATATCAAAATCGGGATATTTAATTTTGACAACACTCTACCAACCTTGTTTAGATTTCACCAGTTTTACATTCATTCATTTGTGTGTGTATTTAATTCTATGTAATTTTATCAGGTGTATAGATTTGTGTGATTACCATCACAATTAAGGTATAGAGCATTCCCTAAGGATCTCTTATATGACCCTTATAACCCACAGCCACCTCTCTACCTCTCATTACCAGCCTCTGGCAATCACTAATTTGTCCTTCACCTCTATACCTTTGTCATTGCAAGAGTGTTGTATAGATAACATCATACAGTATGTAACATTCTGAGAGTAAACTTATTCAGTTTTGATACTTCTGTTTTATACCTGAAGTACATTTTGTATAAAATAGCTCATCCATTATTTATTCAAAAATATTTGCAGGTCAACTACAACATGCCCGGTATTGTTTGAGATCCTGTAAATACAAGGATAAACCAAACTGACACACATGTCTGTGCCATGTATGTGGGCACTTGGTTTTAGTGATGTATGTTGTTCTTGGGGTATTTCCTGTCTAAACTCTTTTCCTATCTATAGCTTACAAGTCTCTTGAGAGCAGAGAACCTATTACACAATTTTGCTGTTTCCAAATATAAGGTTTTAAAGCAGCAAACTTTTACCAAGCACACAGAGCTTAGACTCATGGTGCAGGAAGGAATTTATAGAGATTATCTGGTCCAATCTCATATGAAAAGATCTTTAAGAGAAGTGACATTATTACTATCTTAACACATGTGAAGAGCCTTGCACCAAACAATAACATGTAAAACAATTTAAACGTATCAGTTCCATTCATAATCCCTTCAACATTCAACACCTCTCACTTAGAGACATTACAGAGTCAGTCTCCATGCCTCCCATTCAGTCTCTTGGATTTATTGTTGGTCTGTGCAACAGATGCTTACCATCTTCTAGCTAAGGTCTGTATATCAGAAGAGAAGAAAGCTCATCACTGCAAATGGGAAAGTTGTTTCACTTATACATTACCATTGGCTATATCAACATCAGGCTTCCTTTGTGACCACTGTTCAGTTTTTCTTTGTCTATGCAGAGGGCAAAAGAGCAAATTTTCCTCTTCCTCTTGACTCTGAAGATTCTTTGAGAACCTTTATTTAGCAGATATTGTGATAATTATTTCAATGTTGTGCAGAGGAGAGAAAAATAAAATTCATGTTTGATAAAGGTTGACTGGCCTCCACAAATAAGTTACCAGCAAATTTAAACCTATGTAAAACAAACTTCCAATATGGAATGTGATTGTCATTATAGTCCCATAAATTCCTCTTAAGTAATATATCAAAAAGAGTGGTTTCTGTTGTGGTTTTCCCAGTCAAATATTTTGTGAATGTGGAGTTGAATTTTCCAGATATAATCATTTAAATTGAGTTACTTTTCTTCTGTCTAATTATAAGTCTATTGTCTTTTTAGTCTATTAACAATTATTGACCAGGAATAGAAAGTTAAAGCAATATTGAAGAATATTGTATTTAATTTGCTGTGCAAGAGAAGTTGTAGGATACACAGTAAATAAGATGCTTATGAAGACAATGCAGTTTTTTCCTCAGCACCTCCAGACTACTGACTTGGCACAATAATCCATTTGCTGACTCTAAAATGATAGAATGAATCCTTGTAGCAAATGGTACATTGGAAAGATGAGAACTGAAGTACCCCATGAATTTGAAGAGATTCGTTTATTCAATATATCATCTGTTCAGTGCATTGAGTTGTTGGCACTAGATGAAGCAGACAAGTTTACTGGCAAAGTGAAACGTGGACTTTTATGCCTGGCTCTTGATAAATTAGCTGACCTTGCTGGTGCCGCCCAATGTTTATCTTTCTTAGATTTTCTGTTTTAGGAATCACAATTTCATTGGAGGTGAAGTGATCTAGATTTGACAATAGGACATTTTCATGACCACTAGTACACACAAAAAAATGTTAGTATAACAAAATAGACTTAGTTCATGATTTATTTGGAAATTAATTCAGAAGAAACACAGCTCTGAACTGGCTACTATCTATCTTGCTGATGTAACAGGTTTCACTATCTGTCCATCATTGAGGGAAGACAGTACAGACCTCCATCAGGAAATAGACTACTCTGTGGTGGAAATCTACTTGGGTCTTATAGTTGTTTGGATCTGCTGTCTTTGGTTCAGATTAGAAGGAATAAGCAATCTCTGTCATGATAGTGGGTGAAAGGACATGCTATTTTGTTAATCAACAGAGTTCATGAGTTAAATGTAAAATTTTTCTTTTTGCTATTTACATAGAGTACAATAAAAAATTGGTAAATATTAATGAATTATTTGGCTCCCATAGGTTCTTAAAATATTTGGATAGTAAAAATTTCTAGAAAAAATAAGCAAAAGTTAAAAGGAGTTTGAGGTAGTTTTTATAATTTTTTTCACTTACTATTCAGAAGACAATAATTAGAGCAGTCCAAATAATTATTAGAAAAGATTTACTGGGAAAGGTGAAGCTATTTTATTTATATAGTTATAATTTTGTCTTAGGAGAAATTTGTCATTTCTGCCAGGCTTTGGAGGGAAGATACTGAAAAAACAATGGAATACTTATAAAAGTTATACCTATACCTTGTCCCCCTGCACAAAATTTAATTCAAAATGAGTCAAAGACCTAAATATAAGATCTGATCTGAAACAATAAATTTCATAGAAGAAAACATAGGCACTAAGCTCATGGACCTTGGCTGTAGGGAACACTTTATTAATTTGACCCCAAAGGCAAGGGAAATAAAGGCAAAAATAGATGAATGGGACTATATCAAACTAAAAGGCTCTGCACAGCAAAAAAAAAAACAAAAAAACCAAAAAAAAACCTGACAACAAAGAAAGTAAGCAGCTGACTAAATGGGAGATAATATTTGCAAACAATAGCTCCAATAAGGGATTAATATCCAGAATATATAAAGAACTCACAAAGCTCAGCAACAAAGAAGCAAACAATCCAATTAAAAAAGGGAAGAGGACACGAACAGACACTTCTCCCAAGAGGACATGCGAATGGCCAACAGATAAATGAATAGATGCTCGTCTTCACTAGCTATTCAAGAAATGCAAATGAAAACTACAATGAGATACTACCTCACACTTGTTAGATTGGCTATTATCAACAAGACAGGTAATAATAAATGTTGGAGAGGCTGTGGAGAAAAAGGAACCCTCATTCACTGAGGGTGGGAATGCAAATTAATACAACCATTATGGAAGAAAGTATGGTGGTTCTTCAAAAAATCAAGAATAGAATTATCACATGACCCAGCAATCCTTCTACTGGGTATCTACCCCAAAACTCGAAAACACTGGTATACACCCCCATGTTCATTGCAGCATTATTCACAGTGGCCAAGACATGAAAACAACCAAAGTGTCTCTTGGTAGAAGATTGGATAAAGAAGATGTAGTACATATATACAATGGAATACTACTTAGCCATAAGAAATGATGACATAGTAACATTTATGACAACATGAATGGACCTCATATTACATTGAATAAGATAAGTAAATCAGAAAAAGCTAAGAACTTCATGATTTCACACATAGGTAGGATATAAAACTGAGACTCATGGACATAGATAAAAGTGAAGTGGTTACCAAGGGGGAAAGGAGTGTGGGGGAGGAGGATGGGGGGAGAGTATGAGGGGAAGGGTATAAAGAGGGACAAATATAAGGTGACAGAAAATGATTTGACTATGGATGGTGGGTATATGACATAGTCAGCAGTTCAAGTGCTATAGGCATGTTTTACATAAAACCTGTGTACTCTTATTGAACAATGCCACCCTATTAAAGTTAATTTTTAAAATAAAATTAAAAAATTTAAAAAGTTATATTTAGAAATTACTGAGTTATTACCAATTTAAACAAAAACTAACAGAATATAGGCAAAAGCTAATGTTAACTGATGTTAATGTAGAGAAGATGAATGAAACTGTTTGAACAGATGACCTTGTATAGAACTTGTGGAGTGATGATGATGGACAATGATGATGACGATGATGATTATCATCTTTATCCAGTTGATAGATTGAGAATATGTATCATGAGGGGAAAAATAAGCCTAAAAGAGCTGTGTTTCATGACCTAAATGGAATAGCAGAAGATTTCTTGCTAGTGGTACAATTTTGATTTGAAAGTTGCTTGTTTTCACTTTAAACCATTGTAGGTGAGTCAGAATTTACTATCAGATTTTTGGTGGGTGTAATCTTCATACCTTGTGATAAACATACTAATATTTCCAGATTCTTTGTTGAATGACTCACCTGACAATAAATGTTCTATCATTTTTATTGCATTTTTTGTATACAAATAACTGGGGTAAACACTTCATACATGTTTCATCCCTCTAATATCCAAATGATGTCAATATTATTACCACTTTCTATTTTTTAAGTATTGGAATAGAAAGCTATAAATAACCCGTTTCTATTATAAGTAGGACTGGCCGCCTACAGCTTGCTTAAGCCCCAATTGTATTAGGTTTTCCTTTACATACAACGAAGCTTAATCCAAACTCATATACTGACCTATTAAGATTCCAAGGGTAAATGAAATTAGGGCAATTTTATGTGCTAAGCAATTTATATGTAATAAAACATGTAAATTTGACACCTAAAATAATTATATTACCATGTCACATTTGAGAAAGAAGAGTCTCATGGAAATAAACTTACTTAAATAATGAGGGTTTTGGATTACAGAAAGGTATTGTCAATCTCATATAAGTCAAGCACAGGATTTTCTGGTTCCAAATTCCATGTTTTAATTGTACCATATTGCCTTAAAATATGAAAACAAAATTAAAAGGTCCCCTCTATTCAATGTTAAATGACTACTCCAGTTAACTGGGAGAGGAAGAAAGAGCAAAGAGTTAAATCTGTAGTTGACAAGGAAGTTATTTAAAAAGAATACAAAAAAAATTTCAGAAAAATTGAAGTACATAATGTTAAAGTGAAAAGGTCCTAAAAAGTGATCTGCCATCCTCTATCAAAGAATGAATGAATGATAATTTCCTTTGTACTAGTTCTACTACATGTGAGCATACCTGACCTAAAACAACAACTACAATAGAAAGTTTTTTTGTGTTTTTTATTCTCAAATCAAAACTACTCAAACAAAAGAAACACTCATTGAGTAGATTCAGGCTACTAGGCACAGAAGTAAAGTGAGATATAATAGAAACTGCAAACTTTGAAATTAGGGTAAATCTAATTCTGAACATTGAGACACTACCTAAGTATGTTCTTTAAAATTATGCTCAACTTCAAAATGCTAGGAGCAGAGGGGGAATTAGAGTATCCTATTCTAGTAGAATTGAACCACCATAGACCTACAGATAACAGTAGTTGGATAGTGAAGAAGCTAACTGGTCACACTTTTATGCTACAGAGGCACCCATTAGCTCATAGTTGCATTAACATATGCTTCCCATCAACACTTGAATGCCTAACTATGAGCACAGAGCTAAGACTTTTCAGGTACTTTAATATAAGTAAGTAAGTAAGTAATAAATAAATAAAACTAATAGAAAATCTGGACAATGGAGAGAATGACTATCTTTGGAGAGTAGAGAAGATATTTTACCAAAAAATCAACAGAATGCTATAAAACTGGAGCAATCTGAAAAACATAAAATGATTTTGAATTATTACATAACAGCCAAAACTTTAATAAAAATGTTAGAAGATGGAGTCTAAAATATTCCGGAAAAATACAAAAACAGAAAGAGGTGAACAGATGAGATATTTTAAAACATGTTATGAGCAAAAATGAAGTCTAACATATAATAAATAGACATTCTATAGAGAACAGAAAATTAACTTTCTGGACCACAATAATGCAGATAGAAGAGTAGAGTGATAACATTCAAGTTCTGAGGAAAGACAGATTTCTAAAACCATTTTTTTTAGAAGCTACCGGTGGATGTGTTTCAGCAAAACATGGTCCTAAGAAAACAGATCTCAGATTAGAGAAAGGATAAGGCAATTCCTAGGGTGATTCAGGAGAAAATGGAGGAGGCGATTACTATCTAGAAGGCCTGGAAATTGCCAGTCCAGATTGAAACCAAAAAATGCAGGATTCCAGGAGACTTTGTTTTTTAATTTTATTTAGAAAAGTAAATTTAACAGGGTGACATTGATCAATAGGAATACATAGGTTTCAGGTAAATGTTTCTATAGCATCTGAACTTTTGATTATGTTGTATACCCATCAACAGATATGCTACTCGTTAGATTAGATTGCGTGGGAAATTGAGAAGTACCCTTTGGAGTATAAGTCAATAGTTAGAGATTCAAAGAAGCCAAGCAAAAAGAAAAATGTTGCTATTATTAATTTTAGTAAATGAGAAATTGTACAACAAAATAAATGTAAGCAGAGGCAACTTATTGTTTCACACAGTAAATATGTGCATAGTAATAGCAATAAAAATTACAAATATGGGTATAATTCTAAATTGATAAAATCTATTTCAAGAATCATGAGAATGGAGAAAGAGAGAGATATTATAAAAGCTCTATAAGAGATCAGTGATAATGATTAAAATAGATTCATAATATAACTGCATAGCAGTAGACAGTTAAAAACATTAAAAACGTTGTTGCCCCAGGACAGTATGTGATCTGGAGAAGGAGCAGAAGCACAATTCTTCTTCTTTTTAAAAAATATATAGTGTTCTCAGTAGTGATTAAATTCTTCAACTGTGTAGTCATATTGCTTTGATTATTAAAAAGTTTGTAGCAATTTCCCATCATTGCTACTTGACCATCCCCTGAATATATCAGTTTCTCCTTGTTGACTCTTCAATGTTTCTGTTCTTTTCTTTCTCCCTTCTTCATTTTCTAAAATCAATTAAAATAAAAATAATTTAAAAAATAATGTGGAATTGGGCTAAGATCAGTATTATGAACACTCAGAGTTCTTAGAAATGAGAATTTATTCTCTCTGTGGAGCTTTTTTTGTCTTAGTTCTGAGCATTGCAAAGACATATTACATAACTTAGAATTTCAACAAACACCTAGAAATTAGTCTGTACATATTGCTTGGATGAGACCAGACATGAAGAGACTGGTAGTGACAAGTGTTGTCACTTCTTTCTCTGACAGCAGGCAAATGGCACGGTGTATATACAAGGTCTGATGCCATGCTCTCAAGATGAAGAAAAAATGAAAAGGCAAGTTAAAAATAATGTTTAGGGAAGAACTATAGAACTATCTGGGAAAATAATGATAAATTATACATGATTTAGCTTTTATAAAAATTAAATTTATTGGGGGAGACACTGGTTAATAGAATCACATAGGTTTCAGGTATACAATTCTATAATACATAACCTATATATGGCATTGTGTGTCCAGCGCCCAATGTAAAACCATCTTCTGTCACCATATATTTGGCTCCCTTTACCCTTTATTCTGTCTCCACCCTCCTCCCTCTGGTAAGCATCATCCTGTTGTACATATCCATGAGTTTTAATTTTATATTCCAAATATGAATGAAATTATATGGTTCTTTGCTTTCGTAACTTATTTTGCTTAGAATGATACTCTCAAGGTATATCCACATTACTGCAAATGATAGTAGTTTATCTTCTTATGGCTGAGTAGTATTCCATTGTATATATGTAGCACATCTTTTTGATCAAATTCTCTATTGAGGGACACTCGTTATCTCCATGGTTTTGTCATCGTGAGTGATGCTGCTGCTATGAACATAGGGGTACATATATTATTGTGAACAAATGTTTTTTTGTTTTTGCTTTTTTTGGCTTAAATAACAAACATTTATTTTTTACAGTTTTATAGCCTGGGAATTCCAATATCAAGGTGCTGAAAGATTCTGTTTTTTTTTTTAATTAATTTTAATGCGGTGACATTGATAAATCAGGGTACATATGTTCAGAGAAAACATTTCCAGATTATTTTGACATTTGATTATGTTGCATACCCCTCACCCAAAGTCAAATTGTCTTCCGTCACCTCCTATCTGTTTTTCTTTGTGCCCCTCCCCTCCCCCCACCTCCTCTCTCCTTCTTCAGCCCTCCCCACACCACATTCCCCCCCACCCCCATTACCATCACATTCTTGACCATGTCTCTGAGTCTCATTTTTATGTCCCATGTATGTATGAGTTCATATAGTTCTTATTTTTTTCTGATTTACTTATTTCCATATAATGTTATCAAGGTCCATCCATATTATTGTAAATGATCCAATGTCATCATTTCTTATGGCTGAGTAGTATTCCATACTATATATGTACCAAAGCTTTATAAACCACTCATCCACTGACGGACACTTGGGCTGTTTCCAGATCTTCGCTATTGTGAACAATGCAGCCATAAACATGAGGGTGCATTTCTCCTTTTGGAACCGTTCTATGGTGTTCTTAGGGTATATTCCTAAAAGTGGGATAGCTAGGTCAAAAGGCAGTTTGATTTTTAATTTTTTGAGGAATCTCCATACTGTTTTCCACAGTGGCTGCACCAGTCTTCATTCCCACCAGCAATGCAGGAGAGTTCCCTTTTCTCCACATCCTCGCCAGCACTTATTCTGTGTTGTTTTGTTGATGAGCGCCATTCTGACTGGTGTGAGATGATGTCTTGCTGTGGTTTTAATTTGCATTTCTCTAGTGATTAGTGATGTTGAGCATCTTTTCATATGCCTATTGGCCATCTGTATGTCCTCTTTGGAGAAGTGTCTATTCATTTCTTTTGCCCATTTTTTGATTGGATTGTTTGTCTTCTTGGTATTGAGATTTATAAGTTCTTTATAAATTTTGGTTATTAAGCCCTTATCAGACGTATTGTCAAATATGTTCTCCCATTGTGTAGTTTGTCTTTTTATTCTGTTCTTATTGTCTTTAACTTTGCAAAAGCTTTTTAGTTTGAAATAGTCCCATTTGTTTATCCTGTCTTTTATTTCACTTGCCCGTGGAGATAAATCAGCAAATATATTTCTGTGAGAGATGTCGGAGAGCTTACTGCCAATGTTTTCTTCTAAGATGGTTATAGTTTCACAGCTTACATTTAAGTCTTTTATCAATTTTGAGTTTATTTTTGTGAATGGTATAAGTTGGTGGTCTAGTTTCATTTTTTTTGCAGATAGCTGTCCAATTTTCCCAACACCATTTATTAAAGAAGCTGTCTTTACTCCATTGTATGCCCTTACCTCCTTTGTCAAATATCAGTTATTCATAGAACTGTGGGTTTATTTCTGGGTTCTCTGTTCTTTTCCATTGATCTATATGCCTGTTCTTATGCCAGTACCAGGCTGTTTTGAGTACAATGGCCTCATAGTATAACTTGATATCAGGAAGTGTGATACCTCCCACTTTATTCTTCTTTTTTAAGATTGCTGAGGCTATTCGTGTTCTTTTTTAGTTCCATATAAATTTTTGGCATATGTGATTTATATCTTTAAAGTATGTCATTGGTATTTTAATTGATATTACATTGAGTTTATAAATTCCTTTGGGTAATATAGACATTTCAATGATGTTTATTCTTTCTAACCATGAGCATGGTATATGCTTCCACTTGTTTGTATCTTCCTTGATTTCTTTTATCAATGCTTGGTAATTTTCTGAGTACAAGTCTTTAGTATCCTTGGTTAAATTAACTCCTAGGTATTTTATTTTTTTGGTTGTAATTGTGAAGGGGATTGTTTCCTTAATTTATTTTTCTGACAGTTCATTGTTGGTGTATAAAAATGCCTCTGATTTCTGAGTATTGATTTTATATCCTGCCACCATGCTGAATTCATTTATCAGGTCCAGTAGTTTTTTGACTGAGACTTTAGGGTTTTCTATATACAATATCATATCATCTGCAAATAATGATAGTTTTACTTCTTCTTTTCCAACTTGAATGCTTTTATTTCTTCTTCTTGTCTAATTGCTGTGGCTAGGACTTCCAGGACTTTGTTGAATGAGAGTTGTGAAAAGGGGCACCCCTGCCTTGTTCCTAATCTTAAGGGGATTGCTTTTAATTTTTGTCCATTGAGTTGATGTTGGCTATGGGTTTGTCATAAATGGCTTTTATCATGTTGAGGTATGTTCCCTATATTCCTACTTTGCTGAGAGTTTTGATCATGAATGGGTGCTGGATTTTATCAAATGCTTTTTCTGCATCTACTAAAATTATCATGTGGTTTTTCTCCTTCCTTTTGTTTATGTAATGAATCACATTGATTGATTTGCAAATATTGTACCAGCCTTGCCTCCCCAGAATAAATCCCACTTGATCATCGTGTATGATTTTTTCCATATATTGTTGGATATGGTTTGCTAATATTTTGTTGAGGATTTTAGCATCTAAATTCATCAGGTATACTGGCCTATAATTTTCTTTCTTTGTATTGTCTTTGCCTGGTTTTGGAATCAGAATTATGCTTGCCTTATAAAAGGAGCTTGGAAGTCTTCCTTCCTCTTGAATTTTTTGAAATAACTTGAGAAGGATAGGAGTTAGTTCTTCTTTGAATATTTGGTAGAATTCACTTTTGAAGCCATCAGGCCCAGAACTTTTCTTTTTTGGGAGTTTTTAGATAACTGTTTTGATCAATTTGTTGTAATTGGTCTGTTTAGGTTTTCTGATTCTTCCAGATTGATTTTTGGAAGATTGAATGTTTCAAGGAATTTGTCCACTTCATCCAGGTTGTCTAGTTTTTTGGCATACAGTTCTTCATAGTATTTTCTTACAATATTTTGTATTTGTGTTGTGTCAGTTATTTCTCCACTCTCATTTCTAATTTTATTTATTTGAGTCCTCTCTCTTTTTTTCTTGGTGAGTCTAGTTAAAGGTTAATCAATCTTGTTTACCTTTTGAAAGAACCAGCTTCTAGTTTCATTGATCCTCAGTATTGTTTCTTTAGCCTCTATGTTATTTATTGCTGCTCTGATCTTTATTATTTCCTTTCTTCTACTACATTTGGGCTTTACTTGCTGTTTTTTTTTTCTAGTTCTTTTAGATGCAGGGTTAAATTGTTTATCTGAGCTTTTCCTAGCTTCTTAAAGTATATCTGTAGTGCTATGAACTTCCCTCTCAGTACTGCTTTTGCTGTGTCCCATAAATTTTGAGTTGTTGTATGCTCATTATCATTTGTTTCTAGGAATTTTTTTATTTCTCCTTTGATTCTATTCTTAATCCATTTGTTATTTAACAACCTGCTATTTAGTTTCCATATGTTTGAGAATTTTTGAGTTTTTTGTTGTGGTTGATTTCTAGTTTCATGACATTGTGATCAGAGATAGTGCTTGATATGATTTCAATCTTCTTAAATTTGTTGAGACTACTTTTGTGCCCTAACATGTGGTCTATCCTAGAGAATGTACCATAAGCACTTGAAAAGAATGCATATTCTGCTGCTTTAGGTTCTGAAGATATTTATTAAATCGAGTTGATCTAGTGTGTCCTTTAAGTCTGCTGTTTCTTTGTTAATTTTTTTTCTTGAGGATCTAGCTAGTGATGTTAGTAGCATATTGAAATTTTCTACTATTATAGTATTGCTGTTGATCTCTACCTTTATATCCATCAAAGTCTGCTTTATATACTTAGGTGCTCCTATATTAGGTGCGCCGATATTTATAATAGTTATATCTATTGGATGCTCCTTTTATCATTATGTAATGACCTTCTTTATCTCTTACTATATGGTCTTTGTTTTAAAGTACATTTTGTCTAATATAAGTATTGCTACCCCAGCTTTTTTTTATTTCCATTTGCATGAAATGTCTTTTTCCATCCTTTTACCTTTAGTCTATGTGCATCTTTTTTTTTAAGATGTATCTCTTGTAGACAGCATATGTACAGTTCCTGTTTTCTTATCTATGCAGCTACCCTATGTCTTTTGATTGGATCATTTAATCCATTTACCTTTAAGGTTATTATTGATATGTAGTTGTTTATTGCCATTTTATTCTTTAAAGCTATATTCCTCTTTTCCTATATTCTTTTTCAAATTTGATCTGTTTACAACAGGTCCCTTAACATTTCCTTCAGCATTGGCTTGGTTGTAATGAATTACTTGAGTTTTTTTTTGTCTGGGAAGCTTTTTATTTCTCCTTCAATTTTAAATGATAGCCTTGCTAGATAAAGTAGTCTTGGTTGTAGGTTCTTGTTCTGCATTACTTTGAATATTTCTTGCCATTCCCTTCTGGCCTCAAGTGTTTTTGTTGAGAAGTCTGATGTCATCCTTATGGGGGCTCCTTTGTAGGTGATAGCTTTTTTTTGTCTAGCAGCTTTTAATATTTTCTCTTTAATACTTAGCTTTTGTATTTTAATTATGATACGTTTTGGTGTAGGTTTCTTTTTAATGGAGTTCTATGTGCTTCTTTAACTTGTGAGTTTCTCCTGCATTAATTTAGGGAAGTTTTCAGCTATGATATGATTGAACAAAGTCTCTGTCCCTTGTTCTTTTTCTTCTTCAGGAACCCCCATGATGAGGATGTTATTTCTCTTTACGTTATCACAGCGCTCTCTAAGAGTCTCCTCAGATTTTTTGAATCTCTTTTCTTTTATTTCTCTGCTTTCATGCCTTCCTTCAACTTGTCCTCCAACTTGTTGATTTGATCCTCAGCTCTATCCATTCTGTTTTTAATTCCTTCCATTGTGGTCTTCATTTCTGATATTGTATTTGTCATCTCTGACTGAATCTTTTTTAATATTTCAATATCCTTTTTTTATACTTGTTATTTCTTTATTTGGGTGTTCGTAATGACCATCCATTGTTGTTCTAAGATCCCTAAGCATCCTAACAATCGTTATTTTGAACTCCGCATCCAGAAGTTTGGTTATTTCCATATCACTTAGTTTATTTCCTGAAGGTTTCTCTTGTGGTTTCATTTGGATTGCACTTCTCTGTCTTCTTATTATGTCTGTGTGTTTGGGTGTTTTATTTGTAGAGCTGGTTGAGTCTAGGCTTGGTGTTGTCTGCCTCCAGTTTTCAATTGTGTTATTTCTAGGTCTTCTTGGATTGGCATCAGCTATTATTTGTAACCCACTTTTGGATTTGGGCCATGTTGTTTTCTTTTTTTTCATTTTTTTCTTTTTATTTATTCATTTTTAGAGAGGAGAGAGTAAGAGGAGAGAGAGAGACAGAGAGAGAGAGGGGGAAGGAGCTGGAAGCATCAACTCCCATATGTGCCTTGACCAGGCAAGCCCAGGGTTTTGAACCAGCGCCCTCAGCATTTCCAGGTTGATGCTTTATCCACTACACCACCACAGGTCAGGCCTGTTTGTTTTCTTAACAGGTGATAGTCTTGTTTACTGATCTCAGCAGGAGGCTTATTTGAAACTGTATCCAGGAATGCAGTGGGTGTAACCTGAGACTCTGAAGGCCTATTCTTCCAGTTACTTTCTCTGGGGATAGGGTGTTTTCTCAGCTTCAGTAGGGGGAGGTTTATCTCAGATCTCCATGGAGACCGGAGTTACTGTCCCTCCTCCCCACTTCTTGTTTTCAGCTGTTTCTTGTTGTGCTGATTGGAGCTGGAGAGATGTCTGGAGATCTGTGATCTGGAAGCACTTTAGTCTTTTGTTTCATAGAAGGATCAGCCCCTCCCTCCGCTATGGCTGCCTCCAGCACTGGATGAGTCAGCTTCTCAGGTCATTCCCTGCATTCCTCTGCCCCTCACCATCTGTCTCTCTCTCTCTCCCATTTTTTTTCTAGAAGACAAGGTGGCCCTTTAAACACACCTCATTCCCTGGTCACCAGGCAAGTGGCTGTGAGCAGTATTTTCTGCTCTTTTCCTTGGAGTGAGAGCCCTTCTGGGCTCTCAGCCTCACCTCCCCCAGTTCCTGTAAGCAGGGGAGATTCAGGTGCTCCCTACCAGGTTTGTTGTGGCTTTTTCTTTGCTCCTTGGTTTTTTAGAGCTGTTCTTGTAGTCCAGAGTTGGTTTTTCACACTGATTGTTTTTAAATTAATTTGTAATCCAGTTCAGTGGTGTAAGCTGGGAGTCTGTGCATCTGCCTACTCTGCTGCCATCTTCAGGTGTCCGTGAACAAATGGTTTTGATTTTTTTGCGTAGATACCCAGAAGAGGGATTGCTGGGTCTTATGTAACTCTATTCTTAATTTTTTTTAAAACCTCCATACCGTTTTCCTTGTGGCTGCACCAGTTTCCATCCCATCAGCACTGAATGAGTGATCCTTTTCTCCTCCATAATCTCTCCAACACTTGTTATTACTTGTCCTGTTGATACCAAGCATTCTAATAGGCATGAATGAAATAGTATCTTATTGTAGTTTTGATTTGTATTTCTTTAATATCTAATGATATTGAACATATTTTTATATCTGTTGGCCATTTATATGTCTTCTTTGAAGAAGTGTCTGTTCACGTCCTTTGCCCATTTTTTAAATTTGATTGTTTGGTGTTGAGTTGTTTTAGTTCTTTCCATATTTTGGATATTGACCTTTTGTCAGAGTTGTTGTTTGCAAATTTCATCTCCCATTCAGTTGGTTGCCTTTTTGTTTCATTGGTGGTTTATTTTGCCGTGCAAAAGATTTTTGTTTGATATAGTTTCATTCATCTATTTTTGCCTTTACTTTTCTTGCCTTTGGGGTCAAATTAATAAAGTGTTCTCTTTAACCATGGTCTGTAACTTTAGTACCTACATATTCTTTTATGTAATTTATTATTTCAAATCTTATATATAGGTCTTTGATCTGTTTTGAATTAATTTTTGTACATGGGGACATAATGTAATCTAGTTTAAGTATTTTGCGTGTGGCTTTCCAATTTTCCCAGCATGATTTAGCTTTGCTCTTGGCTTCTATGAAGACTCAAGTACTGTGAACTGAGCAGTTGAGCCCTAATTAAGTCTCCTCTTGATCATCTGTGTTGCACACTCAGTCCTCAGGGCTGTGTTTAAAAAAGATATCACACCATTCTCTAATTCATCTGCTCTTTATCCTACCTTGCTTCTTAAAAATATTTTCCCCCTTTTTCTCTTGAATAAAAGGCAGTATACATGAGTCATTAAGAATTTAAAAATAATTACATAATAAAAAGTAGTTCAGATAAGTTTTAATTAGAGCCTAATTTAATGAGATTTGAACCCAGCACATTGGAAATATATATCTGTAACTTTAGTCATTAAATTGCTTGGCCTTTGCCTAAACTCAGTGGGAATTTAGAGAGATTATTTTGGCTGCTGGAAGACACCATGTTTTTTCCATTAATGCCAGGGAAATATATTGAGAGACTAAAATATTACTAATAAAAATAAATGTGAAAGTTGTAAATTTCAAACAATGTAAGGCCCATAGTTCATTCCTGAATCTCCAAATGTGTATGTGTGTATGTGACATTTCATTAAGCTTAAAGCTAAAGACACACTGTATTATGTCTGACCTCTTTAAAAAAGGAACTCAAATATTTCCACAATTTGTCATCCTTTGGAATCTAACAATAATGAGGCAAAGACTATGGAAGGTCAGTTCTCAGCTGAGAGAAAGCCCTCATGTGAGCTCTCTAGCCCAGTACTCAGATGGGAGGCAGCTCCCTGTTCTCCCAGTGCCCTAGTCCTTCTACTGCCTTCCAGTTGCTTGTTTAATCCATAGAATGGGAACAGTGAAATATACCAATTTGGGTGGGAGATTATGAGGTAGAGTAATTAAAATCAACAGCTACTTCAAATCTTTCCAAGAAGAATAATAAATATTAAGAGTAAGGCAGGCTTTTCAGTCACATTGGAGCTCATTATCTCAGAAGTGATCCGACATTGAACCACTAGGCTGTATGGCCCTGAGTGACACCCCTGTGGTTTGATCTGAACTACATCAGCCACTGGAGGGAGCCAATATGACTCTCACAATGTAGTTGAATATGCTGAACTAGTAGGGAAAGATAATTTTAAAATGGCATGTAAGGATGACAGAATTTGAACAAAATTCTTTTTATTTATTTATGCCAAAATCTGTGTGAATGTAAAATGCCATCTCAATCATGCTTTATTTATGGTGTGGCTTTTTTCTTGGAAAATAAAAAAAAAAAGGCAGCAGCATGTTGTTGGTTTGAAGTTTTCTTTAGACCATACATCGTTCCCACTGGCAAGTGAGTGATGTGGAGAGCTCGGACAATGGAGCAAGCTGGGGCAGACGCCGACCTGGGCCCGGGGTGGGCGTGCTCCCTGACGCTGCGTGCCTGGTCTCATCTGGGCACGTTGGAAAAAGCATTGCTTGTCATTTAGCACAGCCAGAAATCATGTCTGTGCCTCTCCACGAATAGAGGGATGTGCAACATGTAAAATTCCTAAAGACAATTTTATTTATGGCTATTGCAAACAATGTTTATACAAAGTTTATTAAATATGTCACCCACATTGATTTATCCCAACCAATCTCTTCAATCACTAATATTTATGTGATGGGTTCAGCTGCAACAATTATTTTATATGCTGGAGAGTATGTTATAACTAGGGATTCACCCTGGCAATTATATGAAAGATAAAATGCTTCCTGAAGACCTCAGGGCAGACCAGGAAGTGTATTATTGGACACAAGGTGGTTTTAACTGAATGCCACAGCACTAAATTTAGGGCAAGAAATGTAGCGCTTCTTATGATTAAAAATCAAAGCTGGTTTTGTGTTCTTTCTGAAGTTTTTCTATTGCGGGAAGCTAGTAAGATTCTCCATGCATTTCTTCCCCACATCTAAACCGTGGGTCTGGAAACACTTGCTTTGTGATCTCTGAATTTGTCAGCTCTTGATCCTCAGCAGGATTTCTTGTGCCCAGAACAGGCAGAAGAGTCTCCTTGGCATTTACAAGCACCCACAAAGGAAACTCCATACATGCTACCTGCCCAGGAGGAACTGGCACCTGAGGTGAGGGGCTGAAGCACTGTTAAGCAAGAAACCTGAATTTGCTGAAGAGCCCAAGGTAACATTTGAAACTATAAGATGAGAAACTCAACAAACCAAACCAAACGTTATTTCAAACCACAATTAAATGCAACTTTTTCTGTTTGCTAAAAGCGACTAAAAAAGTCCTTTGTTTGGCAAAGTTAACTTGACAGACCCACTTTAGTTCAGAGAGTAAGGCCTCGGGGCGTGGTATGAAACTAGGTGGTAAAACAAAGAGGTAGCTAAATGCTCTGCAAAAGAAGTTCAACAGGAATTTGAGGCTGAATTCACTGTAGAAAGAAGAAAAGAATTTGGGATCTAGGCCCAGAAAGGTGGGTAAATAACAAGGAGGAGAGGTGATTGCCTAGAAATTTATTGTGTTGCTGAGGCTAGGAAATGTCCCTCAAGCTCAGGTATGTCATAGGTTAGAATTTTTTGCTGTGTTTTGAACGAAGCCTCTTGCCTGCCCCTGAGTCCATGTTTTGGTAAGTGGGGAGTTCAAACTGAAGTAAACTCATAAAAAGCACATAGTGAAGATCAGTAAACTGAAATACTGTGGTTGAAAAGCAAAAATACAGAAACAGGTGTAACTAAAAGTGTTATATTGTCACTTTCACTTCAAGATTCTCTGGGGAGAGTGGCAGGAATCCTCACTGAGAGATGAGGGGTCACCTTGGTAAGTTATTCTCAGTGGACAAATGATTCCTGAACACTTCCCTAGGGATGAACAGGATCTTCTAGTACTCCAGGAGCAGTCTGGCTCTACTCCTCCTGCCCCCCCACCCCCCCCCCCACCTGTGATTATTATTGTTTTTTTCAAATGCTTTTACTTCTCTTTCAGAAAAAATATATGTTTCTCAAGTCTTTCTAGTTGCTATTGATTTGATTTTCAGGTTACTTCATTGTATAGCCTTTTCTAGTGATCAGCAGTATAAGTAATGCAAATGTTTGGGAACATGAGTTTGAGAATACTGTTCTTATATAAAACCAATCACTCTCAAGTAGAACCTTTTGAACTTATAGAAGCTTTGTGGTCACCTCTTTTTTGGAAAGCAAATACCCATGAGCAACATGAAGCAATCAACTCTTTATTGAATGATCCTGGCACCAGGATATAAGCTGGATGAAAGGCCCAAGAAAGACCTCCATCTGCAGTGAGCTGGCATCTTCATGAGAAGGGAAAAGAATAATTGTTCATCTAAAGAGAACAGTTCAAACAGCATGGAGTGATTCTGATCTGTTCTGTCCAGTTTCTTATTTGATACAACAAAGGAAAGATTTGGCTTCAAGTGGACTGGAGGCATTTGAGCTTCACCTTACATGTCCATAAAATATCTCTAAGGAAAAGTTCACAGAACATAAGCAATTAGAGACTCTCATTGTGGCTGTTAAAGGAAAGGTTGTAACCTGAATATTAATTAATTTGGTATTCAGAAAAAATGTCTATAATTAGAAGGAATACATTGTTTTACATGGTATGATGTTGTAGTATCCTTTTATGCTCTTCCTATGGGGATCTTGGTTTACAACTCTGGACAAAGAGTGTTCATTCACTAGGTAAATATAGGATAATGTTTGCTGACAGAATAAGATCCCCCAAATTTCTGTGTCTTGTTAGACAATGAGACAGAGTATTTGGGGCTTACTTTATATATTTCCTCCAAATTCTAAATTGCATTAAACTGCCAACCCCCATTGCTATCTGATTGCCACGATTCCTTGATATATGGAATCATGATGGAATTCCTTGGAATTATATATCTTAAGCTGTGATAGCATTCAATGATTTCCAGATGCCATTACAATGATGGTTCGCTGCATAAGGAATTACCACAGATTATCTCCTCTTTGGTTTGTCACAGTTATGTATGGAATTTATTACCAGTAGAAATATTAACCTAGCCTTCGACAGCAGCCTGTTTCTGAGATCTTCAGACAAAAAAAAAAAAAAAAAAAAAAAAAAAAGGAGTCTGTTAATGTTTTTACTGACAGGGAAATGGTCATTGACTTCTGCCAACCTCCCTTTTTAGGGATTTTTTTAAATCAAGTAAACAACCATAGGCCTGCTGATGCTTTCTGTCCTGAGCATGAAACAAATCCTAGGGTTCTAGAGACTGCTCATTCTTCACATGGGTACAATGGAAAGGGTAAGAAAAGTGTCGTGTCCTGTCAACAATGCACTGAGCCGGGCAGAGCCAAGTTCCTCCTGTCTGCCATCCACCTTGGCCTTCGTGCTGCCGCCGTGCGCCTGATCTTGGATTGTGTGTCACAGACCTATACAAAACTAATTGTTCATGTGATTTCCTTTCTGAGCTACTGCAGATGTCCCTTTCTGTAACAATTTAATTAACACTTTAAAATAATGATGCATTAATTAATGCCAAATTACAATGAAAATCCTGGAGAATTACACTTTATATCAACATTAATGCAAAATGAGTTCCTCCTGGATAATTTTTCTTACAGTGAATACAAAAAGAGATAATACTAATTAGGCCATCAATTTAAATTTACCATAATTTCAATCCATGTCATTTATCTATTCTTCTGCAAAAACAATTCTGGTTTACCATATGTTTGCACAGAAATAGGAATGTCTGCATGGCAACCAGACCTAAGTCATCTTTAGGTTATTGTGAGATGGGCTTGACTTTTGTATCTTAGTTGTTGAAAACAGGATATGTGTGTGAGGGAGAGAGAGAGAAAGAGAGATCTAATATTTTAGTCAAACAAATGCCCTGACTTGAATAAAGTTACATACTCAATCTTATAATATGCATGGCCTAAGTCATTAGGCTCAGTTTATCAAGTTGCATATAATTCAGTTTATTTTCCACTCTCAGAGTCGGGATCCAAGTGTTAGAAAAATGTAGTATCTGCAAGGTCACTTGTATAGGAACAGGCCTAAATCACATCCTCCCATATTCAAAACTGACATGATCTGCACCTGTTACATTTTACTTTCATTGCTTCTAATAAAGAAATGCTTCCTTCAGCATCGAGAAAAGAGAGGGCTCAAAAGGTTAGTTTTACAGTGCTTACTGAAGACGGAAAAGCATGACAGTGGCTCCACAACTGCAGCTATCTTATTTCACAAGTGACCCTTCACACTGTCACGCTGAGACAAGCTTGGCATCTAGAACACTCAATATCTAAAAAACATTGTGTTTCTAAGTCAAAACACCCTTAACTAAATATTTTCATAAAAGCTTAAGTATTTTATTCCTGTGGAAGTGCTTCAATGATAAGAGTATGTTGGGACACATTCCTTTAGGGCTTAATTTTAAATTATATTCTCTTTTGACAAGGAACTCCAAAATGATGAGATTCTACCTCTCATATTTGGGAATCTTGGCATATACTTTGCTAAGGTGCCATGAAGAATGCACTTAAAATGACCAATTATAGTGCCTCAAGGGATTTGGATATTTGCCAACAAAACAAAATAATATTCTACTGATAAGAATCTCTGACTTTAGAAGGGACATCATCAGAATGTGGTCTCAGTTCTTGTACCTCGGGAATTTTCCTGGATATGTCACTTAGTCCTCTTAGCAATTTGAGTTATCACCAGGGCCCTTCTAAAGATCTCTTTTCCTTTGTACTGAAGGAAAAGAAAAATTTGGCTCTTTATAGTTTACTTTTCTCATGCTCTAAGTCAGCAGTAGAAATTTCTGCTTGCCCAGGTGTTCTTAAAGAAGATAGGCAATGGGCATAAATGTAGTCTGGCAGAAAGAAATTAATTTTAAAAAATCAATAAGGTCTGCCTTTGTTTTTATTCAGCTTTATGGGAATACGTATCAGTGACATTTAGTTTGGCCTACAACTCCATGACCAAAATAACAAGAGCATATCAGAGTGGATCGGGGACACGGGTGATCTATTCCACCTCCTCAGTCTGGTTCACTGCCAAGCAGTAGATGATAAAGATAGCTGAAAACTTGACCTTTCAGGGCTGGTTGGTATCATACAATCATCTTTATACCATATGCATCTACCACAAGCATCAAAATTATGTAATTCAACATGTGTTTGCAGGCTGGACCTGTAGAGGTTTTCATGAAGATGGGAAAATCAGTAAGCTAGCTCATCATATATATCATTAACTATATGCTTGATATTTCTCAAGGAAATTCTAGAAATTAATAGCACATAGTCGTGGCTTAGCCAAGTACCTCAAACAATGTTTGATTGCCTCTTTCAGTGCCATATTTATATTCTCTTCCTACCCCATTCCCTTATCAAGAAATACTAGTAAAAGTCTATGCAAGGTTAGAAGCATTCTGAGGTGGAACAAGTATACAAAAATATGGATTGTGGCATGTTGCAAGCAGATGAATGTTTTCAAGTTTGTTCTTTTAATAGTCTCTAGGCAAGGCTTTTATAAAAATAAATTATTTAGGTTATTTCTCAGTCGACATAATTTAATCCTTCCAGTTTTGGTTTATTTTGAAATAACTGAATGTTGAAGGTGATGTCTCTCAAATATTGGATTACATTAGGTTAGAAATAGTGACATCACAAAGAAAAAAATAAGTTTCTTTATCAAATAATTTTTCTGATTTTCTCCACACATATTCATCAAAACTCAAAACCACAAAGAACCACAAGATCCTAGTGGTTAAGTCTTGACTTATCTGATGGTAGGAAATTATTTGTGTCAAGCCTTCTTCCCCTTGGGGATTTTTGTTATGCTACTTTGATTCTCAACTCTGAATTAGATGGGAATTCAAATCCCAGCTCTACCTTGAGAAAGCTACTTATCCTTTCTAAGATTTACTTTTCTTGTCTACAAAGTGGAGTGATAATAAAAATAGCTTTAATGACTGAACAAAAGTTTTTTTTTAGTTTTTATTTTAATTTATTGTGTTTACATGGATTCAAGTGTCCCACTGAATATAACTCCCTCACCATCCACCCATGTCCCCCGTTATACTCCCTTTTCCCCCTTCCCCTAACTCCCTCCCCCTTTTCTGAGATTTGCTGTCCTATTATCTGTATCTATGTGTTATGTACATTAATTTCACTAATCCCTTCACCTTCTCTGATCCCATCCCCTCACCCCCCTCCCTCTGACAGCTGTCCCTCTGCTCCCTGTGACCCCACCTCTGCCTCTATTCCATTCCTCAGTTCACTTTGTTCATTAGATTCCACATATAAGTGAGATCATATGATATTTGTCTTTCTTTGATTGACATATTTCACTTAGCATAATAATATCCAGGTCCATCCATCAAAAAAAGTAAGATTTCCTTCTTTTTCATAGCTACGTAGTATTCCATTGTGTATATGTACCACTGCTTTTTAATCCACTTGTCCACTGACAGATACTTGGGTTATTTCCAGTTCCAGATCTTGGCTATTGTAAACAATGCTGTAATAAACATATGGATGCATTTCTTCTTTTAATACAGTGATTTGGTATTCTTAGGATATATTCCTAAAAGTGGGATAGCTGGGTCAAAAGGCAGTTCCACTTCTAATTTTTTGAGGAAACTTCATACTGTTTTCCACAGTGGCTGCACAGGTCTGCAATCCCACCAGCAGCAGGAAGGATCCCTTTTTTCCACACCTTTGCCATCACTTATTGTATGTTGATTTAATGAGTGCCATTTTGACAAGTGTGAGGTGGTATCTCATTGTAATTTTAATTTGCATTTCTCTGATGATTAGCGACATTGAACATTTTTTCATATGCCTATTGGCCATCTATATGTCCTCTTTGGAGAAGTGTTTATTGAATGGACTCTATTCAGTTCTTTTGCCTATTGAATATTTTTTAATTGGATTATTTACCTTCCTGTCTTGAATTTTAGAACTTCTTTATAAATTTTGGTTATTAACCTGTTTTCATATGTATCAGTGATTATGTTCTCCCATTGTGTGAGTTGTCTTTTTAATTTTGTTAAGGTGTTTTTGCTGTGCAAAAGCTTTTTAATTTGATATAGTCCCATTGTTCATTGTGTCCTTTATTTCACCAGCCCCTGTAGACAAATGAGCAAAAATATTGCTATGAGAGATATTGGAGATTTTACTGCCTATGTTTTCTTCCATGATATTTATGGTTTCATGACTTACATTTAAGTTTTTTATCCATTTTCAGTTTACTTTTGTGAATGGTGTAGTTGGTGGTCTAGTTTTATTTTTTTTTTGTATATATCTGTCCAATTTCCCAACACCATTTGTTAAAGAGACTATCTTTACTCCTTTGCATGCTCTTACCTCCTTTGTCTAATATCAATTGACCACAAAAACATGGGTTTATTTCTGGGTTTTCTGTTGTATTCCATTGATCTGTATGCCTGTTCTTATGCCAGTACCAAGCTGTTTTGAGTACAGTGGCCTTGTAGTATAACTTGATATCAGAAGTGTGATGCCTCCCACTTTGTTTTTCATTTTTAAGATTGCTGAAGCTATTTGTGTTGTCTTTTGGTTCCATATAAATTTTTGGAATATTTGTTCTGTATCTTTGAAGTATGCCATTGGTATTTTAATAGGAATTGCATTGAATTTATAGATTGCTTTCGGTGATATAGACATTTTAATGATCTTTATTCTTCCTATCCATGAACACGGTATATGCTTCCACTTGTTTGTATCTCCCTTGATTTATTTTATTAATGTTTTGTAATTTTCTGAGTACAAGTCCTTTACCTCCTTCATTAAATTCACTCCTAGGTACTTCCTTTTTATTGTTGCAATAATGAAGGAGATTGTTTCCTTAATTTCTCTTTCAGACAGTTTATTGCTGGTGTATAAAAATGCCAATGATTTCTGAATATTAGTTTTATATCCTGCCACCTTGCCAAATTCATTTATCAGGTCTAGTAGTTTTTTGACTGAGACTTTAGGATTTTCTATGTACAGTATCATGTCATCAGCAAATAATGATAGTTTTACTTCTTTTCCAATTTGGATGCTTTTTATTTCTTCTTCTTGTCTGATTGCTGTGGCTAGGACTTTCAGAACTATGTTGAATAAGAGTGGTGAAAGAGGGCACCCCTGCCTTGTCCCTGATCTTAGGAAGATTGCTTTTAATTTTTACCCATTGAGTATGATGTTGGCTGTGGGTTTGACGTAGATGGCCTTTATCATGTTGAGGTATGTTCCCTGTATCCCCACTTTGCTGAGAGTTTTGATTATAAATGGGTGCTGGATTTTCTCAAATGCTTTTTCTGCATCTATTGATATTATCATGTGATTTTAATCTTTCCTTTTGTTTATGTGATGAATCACATTTATTGATTTGAAAATACTATATTAGCCTTGCTTCCCCAGAATAAATCCCACTTGATTAAGATGTTTGATTTTTTTTATGAATTGCTAGATATGGTTTGCTAATATTTTGTTTATAATTTTAGCATCTATGTTTATCAGAAAAATTGGCCTATAGTTTTCTTTCTTTGTAGTATCTTTATCTAGATTTGGAATGAAGATTATGCTTGCCTCATAAAAGGAGCCTGGAAGTCTTCCCTCCTCTTGAATTTTTTGAAATAGCTTGAGAAGGATAGGTGTTATTTCTCCTTTGAATATTTGGTAAAATTCACCTGTGAAGCCATCTGGTCCAGGACTTTTGTTTGCTGGGAGTTTTTTTATAATTGTTTCATTTTCATTTGTAATCAGTTTGTTTAGGTTTTCTGATTCTTTCAGATTGAGTTTGGAAGATTATTTGTTTCTAGGAATTTATTCATTTCAAGTAGGTTGTCTAATTTTTGACATATCGATCTTCATAGTATTTTCTTACAATCCTTCATATTTCTGTGGTGTCAATTGTTACTTCTCCAATTACATATCTAATTTTATTTATTTGAGTCCTCTCTCTTTTTCTCTTGATGAGTCTGATTAAAGGTTCATCAATCTTGTTTACCCTTTCAAAAAACCAACTCTTGATTTTATTGATCTTCTGTACTGTTTTTTTAGCCTCTATGTCATTTATTTCTACTCTGATCTTTATTATGTCCTTCTATTTCCTTTGGACTTTATTTGTTATTCTTTTTCTAGTTCTTTTAGATGCAGGGTTAAGTTGTTGATTTGAGTTTTTTCTTGCTTCTTCAGGAATGCCTGTAATGCTGTGAACTTTCCTCTCAGGACTGCTTTTGCTGTGTCCCATAAATTTTGAGTTGTTGTATGTTCATTTTCATTTATTTTAAGGAAATTGTTGATTTCTTCCTTGATCTCGTTGTTAACCAATTCATTATTTAATAACATACTATTTTGACTCCATGTGTTTGAATGTTTTTCAGTTTTCCTACTGTAGTTGATTTCAAGTTTCATGCCATTGTGATCAGAAAAGATGCTTAATACGATTTCAATCTTCTTAAATTCATTGAGACTTGTTTTGTGTCCCAATATGTGGTCTATCCTAGAGAATGTACCAAGAGCCCTGAAAAGAATGTATATTTTGCTTTTTTGCGGTGAGAGGTTCTGAAGATATATATTAAATCCAGTTGATCTAGTGCAGGGGCAGTCAACCTTTTTATACCTACCACCCAGTTTTGTATCTCTATTTGTAGTAAAATTTTCTAACCACACACTGGTTCCACAGTAATAGTGATTTATAAAGTAGGGAAGTAACTTTACTTTATAAAATTTATAAAGCAGAGTTACAGCAAGTTAAAGCATATAATAATTACTTACCAAGTACTTTATGTCAGATTTTTGCTAAGTTTGGAAGAATATATCTTTATGAAACAACTTACTATAGTTAAATCTATCTTTTTATTTATATTTTGGTTGCTCCGCTACTGCCCACCATGAAAGCTGGAACGCCCACTAGTGGGCAGTAGGGACCAAGTTGAATGCCACTGATCTAGTGTGTCATTTAAGGCCATTGATTCTTTGTTAATTTTCTGTCTAGAGGATCTATTCATTTATGTTTAAATCCCCTACTATTATAGTATTGCTGTTGATCTCATCCTTTATGTTCATCAAAATCTGCTTTATATATTTAGGTGCTCCTATATTAGGCACACAGATATTTACAATGGTTATATCCTCCTGTTGGATTTCTCCCTTTATCATTATGTACTGACCTTCTTTATTTCTTACTATAGCCTTTGTTTTAAAGTCTATTTTGTCAGATATAAATATTGCTAGCCCAGCTTTTTTTTTTTTATTTCAATTTGTGTGAAATACTTTTTAACATCCCTTCACTTTTAGTCTATGTGTATATTTTGCTTTGAGGTAGGTCTCTTGTAGATAGCATATGTATGGGTCTTGTTTTCTTATCTAAGCAGATACCCTATGTTTTTGTTTTTGCTTTTTTTTTTTTTTTTTTTTGTATTTTTCTGAAGCTGGAAATGGGGAGAGACAGTCAGACTCCCGCATGCAACTGACTGGGATCCAACCGGCACGCCCACCAGGGGGCGACACTCTGCCCATCCAGGGCGTCGCTCTGTTGCGACCAGAGCCACTCTAGCGCCTGGGGCAGTGGCCAAGGAGCCATCCCCAGGGCCTGGGCCTTCTTTGCTCCAATGGAGCCTCGGCTGCAGGAAGGGAAGAGAGAGACAGAAAGGAAGGAGAGGGGGAGGGGTGGAGAAGCAGATGGGTGCTTCTCCTGTGTGCCCTGGTCGGGAATCAAACCCGGGACTTCTGCATGCCAGGCCAACGCTCCACCTCTGAGCCAACCGGCCAGGGCGCTACCCTGTGTTTTTTAATTGGAGCATTTAATCCATTTACATTTATGATTATTATTGATATGTAGTTTATTGCTATTTTATTCTTTAAATCTATAATCCTCTTTTTTCTCGATTTTTTTTCCTTTGCTCCTTTTACAGCAGGCCCTTTAACATTTCTTTTAGTGCTGGTTTGGTTTTAATAAATTTCTTGAGTTTTTTTATGTTTGGGAAACTTTTTATTTCTCCAATTTTAAATGATAACCTTGATGGATAAAAAAGTCTTGGTTGTAGGTTCTTACTTTGTATTACTTTGACTATTTCTTTCCAGTCTTTTCTGGTCTCAAGTGTTGCTGTTGAGAAGTCAGATGTCATTCTTATGGGGGCTCCTCTGTAGGTAACTGACTGCTTTTCTCTTGCAGCTTTTAATGTTTTTTCTTTGTCTCTTCACTTTGACACTTTAATTATGATGTGTCTTGCTGTAGGCCTCCTTGGGTTCCTCTTTAATGGAACTCTCTGTGCTTCTTAAATTTGTGTGATTTTTCCTTCATCAATTTAGGGAAATTTTCAGCTATGATTTCTTCAAATAGGGTCTCTATGCCTTGTTTGTTCGCTTCTCCTTCAGGAACCCCTATGATGCTGATGTTTTTTCTCTTTGTGTTGTCACAGAGCTCTCTTAGAGTTTCCTCAGAATTTTTGCTACTCTGCTTTCATGCTTTTGTTTATCTTGTCCTCTAAATCACTGATTCAATCCTCTGCTTTATCCAGCCTGCTATTAATTCCTTTCAATGCAGTCTTCATTTCTGATATTGTATTTGTCATTTCAGACTGGTTCTTTTTTATGATTTCAATGTGCTTTATGATTCTTGCTATCTCTTTATTTAGGTGTTCATTATATCCATCCACTGTTGCTCTGAGATCCTTGATCGTCCTAAAAATCATTGTTTTAAACTCTGCATCTGGTATTTTGTTTACTTTCATCTCATTTAGTTCTTTTTCTGGGGATTTCTTCTGTTGATTCATTTGGGTCACATTTCTCTGTCTGCTCGTTTTGTCTGTGTTTTAGGTAGTGCTGTCTGACTTTGAAATTTTTGTGTGGTCTTTATCAAGAAGATGAGCTCAGTGGTACTGTCTTATAGGCCACTTGATTTCCTTGTTCTAGGAATGCTTCTTGAGGGTACTATTTTCCCTCTTATTGTATGTGAGTGTTAGATTCCATTGGTCCTTTCGTGGGTACAGTTATCCCTTCAGGCTGGCTGGCTGTATGGATCAACCTTGATTGTGTGTATTACACACTGTGCAATGTCTGTCCTGTTGGGCATATTTATTCTCCACAGTGTCTGGTTCCTGATAGACTCTACCTTTGGGTGTGCTGTTTGTATAGGTAGTTGAGTCTAGGGTTGGTGCTATCTACACCCACTATCTGTAGTGCTGGCTCTAGTTCTTCTAGGGTTGACATCAGCTGTTGTTAGTAACCCGCTGTGTGCTACTTGTCTGCAGCTACTGCAATTTTTGCTGTTTGTGCCTGTGTTTTCTGTGTCTGGATTCTGTGGGAGGGGCCAACCTTTGTAAAAGAATCACTTTCTCCTGCTTAGAGGTGACAACAGCTCTGTAAAAGTCCCAAGCTCTGTAAGATTTGTTTCCACTTTTCAGTTGCTCCTCTTCCTCTTGCAGCTGCCTGGTCTTCCCACAGAGTCTTCTGTAGTAAGACTGTAGTGTGGGCTCAGACTGGCCTCACCCAACCAACCCCTTTACAGGTTGCATGCTTGGTGGGTTAGGGCAGCTGAGGTTGTGAATACAATGTTTTGGGGACCCTCTTCTTCAGGAGTCTCTTGGTCAGGAGCTCAGTACAGGGAATGTGGCTCCTACTCTGAGCTTGATCCCTCAGCCACTGCTGGATACTCAAATTTTATTTTTCCCCAATAAAGTGAGCAGCAGTTTCAGACTGAGTGTGGCCAATAGTCTTCTCTGCAGAAGTTCTTTCAGTTTTGAGACCCCAGTCTCAAGGAGAAAGACTGAGAGAGTCCTCTTCTGGGCTAACTGTGCCCCTCCCAAAGGTGGCTAAGCCCCTTGACCAGATCCAACAATAGACTCACAGGGACCCACACTCTAAATGTCCATGCTCCAAGCAAGCCTCTCTCCCTTCCCCCGTGGAATCTAGATTAGTAGGACAGAATATCCATTGTCCAGGTCAGCTGACTATGAAACTCCACCCTATCCAATGCACATAAGCCATTGTGCTAGTGCTGATCACAGAGAGTGAAACTTGCCTCGGCTGGTCCCAGTGTGAGGAGCTTTTCCTTAGGATACCACTCTAGTAAGGGTTGTTAGGTCCTGAATCAATGCTCTCTGCAGCTGGCCCCTGGATTTTCTGCAGCTGGTCCCTGGATGAGCCAGCCCTGGGCCTCCCAAGCAGGAATGCAGTGCAGACTAGTGGGAAATACTGCCTGTGATTGGACTGCAGTAACCTTTTGGAGCTACAAGCAATTCAGTTTGTGGCTGCCTCTGTTGGGCCTAGGTGTACATGAAAATATCAAGTTGCACTCCTAGGCTGGCTTTTTTTGTACTTTTTTGAAGTGAGAAGCTGGGAGGTAGAGCAATAGACTCCCACATGCACCCAACTGAGATCCACCCAGCAAGCCAACAAGGGGCAATGGTCTGCTCATCTGGGGCTTTGCTCTGTTGCAATGGGAGCAATTCTAGCACCTGAGGTGAAGGTCATGAAGCCATCCTCAGTACCCAGGTCAATGTTGCTCCAATGGAGCCTTTGTTGTGGGAGGGGAATAGAGAGATAGAAAGAAAAGAGAGAGGGAGGGGTGACGAAGCAGATGGGTGCTTCTCCTATGTGCCTTGGCTGGGAATAGAACCTGGGACTTCCACACACTGGGCTGATGCTCTACCACTAAGCCAACTGGCCAGGGCCACCTAGGCTGGCTTTTACCCACTTTGGTCCAAGGGAAAAGTCCGCTTAACCAGCCAAGTTTCCCTGAGTTTTGCCTCCTGTAGCCTGTCTGCTGGCTGCTGTTGGGCTCATCACTGAAAAAAAACCTCTGCTAGAGTCTATTGTCTGAGGCAATTCAGAATTAGAAAGGGTGGTGGGTGTGGCTCCGCCCCTTAGCCCCAGGTATCAGTCTGTCCAGACTTTTTTCTCCCATCCAGGTACTAACCAGGCCTGACCCTGCTTAGCTTCCGAGATCAGACAAGATCGGGCGTGTTCAGGGTAGTATGGCCGTAGACAGTCCAGACTTTTTTCACAGACCACAGTAGGATGAGGCCCAAGGAGTCTGGTGGTTTGGGCCTCTGAGACCCACAGGTGTGTTCTGCTCACCCACAGTTTCAACTGAGTCTCTTGTGAGGTGGAAGCACCAGTAATAGACTCAAGAGAGTGTTGGGGGGAGTTCCGGTCTCAACATCAGAAAACTGAGTCACTGATGTGCCCCCTGCTTCCTGGCCTCTCAGAACTACCCGTGACCATGACTGTGGTAGGAGAGACTCCTGATGACAAAGCAGCTGCTTTTCCCCAGGCTGATGCTGCTCAGAGGAGATTGCTTCACCCAAGAAAGATGACAACTGCAATACTGGAGAATGACTCAGCACAGGGGTTTTGGTTGCCGTCCCCCGCAGTGTCTCTTCCTGGGCCTCCAACTTTATACTCTCCTCCTACAACTCCAGTTCTCTCAGCTCTCCCCCACCAGAGCCCTGGGTAAGTGGCTGTGAATGAGGTTTTCGGCGTGGTCCCTTTTAAATGGAGTCTGTGTCTGAGTGCTGTGTCCCTTTCTCGCAGACAGAAACCCAGCTCTTTTCACAGCTAAATGCTGTCTGGGGGCCTCTTCTAGGCTCTGGGGCTCTAGGCTAGGGCTCTGGTCCTGGGGCTGAGGACCCGCACCTCTCAGGGCAACCCACCTCGCAGTGAGAGTCACTCCGGACCCTCAGCTGCAGCTCGTTCCTGGGAGCGGGGCAGCCCTTTCCATGTCTCCACCTTTCCTACCAGTCTTGGTGTGGCTTCTTTGGTGATCCTTGGTTATAGACTCCTCTTAGTTTAGTTCAAAGTTAGTTTTTTAAGATGATTTTGTTAAATTAAGTTGTAATCCAGTTTGATCCTGGGAGGTGGCAGCTGGAATGTCTGCCTATTCCGTCGCCATCTTTCTTCTCTCTGAACAAAAGTTTGTAAACAGTGCTTTTTGCATGTTTAGTTCAGGTTCTGTTAGTTATTTAAAAATTCATTCATTGGTTGATCAAACATTGATTAATCACTTTAAATGGTGCCAGTTATAAATTCTGATAATAAAAAGATTACTATAATAGTCTCTATGCAAAAGAATTTCAGAGTCAATGTGTGCATACAGATAAATAATTAAAATGCACTGTGCAATAAAATAAAGATATGAACAAAATTCTATAAAAGAACAACAACAAAAAACAGAGAGGCTAATCAGGGAATTTGGGGTAATATTCACACAATAGGTGATATTTGAGTCAGAGCCCAGGAAAGTATAAAGGAAACGCCATTCTAAAACTCAAATATTGATGTAGGAAAGAGGTGAATTTATCCTGTGACAAAATATCCTAAGGAGGATATGACATATGTGGATTCATAACAGCCTATTTGTGAGGACAGACGGTTTTTCAATCATAATTAGATGTAAGTTACAACAGTATATTTTTTCTTATTTATAATTCTGGGAAGTTTAGCAAACTTTTTTTTTAAGAGAAACAAAATGAAACTTAGCTATTAATTTAACTCTGGAAACTCCAAGACTAGATACTAACTAGGAATGATTTTAAACACTCAGAAGCTGTTGCAACAGTGCTGGTGAGATGTGACAAGGCTTGAGTTAAGACAGTGGCGAAAGGTTGGATTCAGATATTTATACTATATCGAGCAGTTTCTGCCATGAGAGCACTTTTTTTGTGTGTGACAGAGACAGAGCGAGAGACAGAGAGAGGAACAGATAGGGACAGACAGACAGGAAGAGAGAGAGATTAGAAGCATCAATTCTTTGTTGCACCTCCTTAGTTGTTTTTTGATTGTTTTCTCATATGTGCTTTGATAGGGTAGGGGGGAGGCTATAGCAGAGCGAGTGACGCCTTGCTCAAGCCAGTGGCCTTGGGTTCAAGCCATTGACCATAGGGTCATTGTCTATGATCCCTTGCTCAAGCCAGCGACCCTAAGCTCAAGCTGGTGAGCCCATGCTCAAGCCAGCAAACTCGGAATTTTGAACCTGGGTCCTCAGCCTCCTAGTCCAACATTCTATCCACTGTACCACCACCTGGTCAAGCATGAAAGCACTTTTGAAGCTGATTTGCATATACACCTACACTGTGAACCACAGATATTTCATTTTCAAAAAACAATAACAACAACAAAAACTATGTTCTATAAACTCTTTCCCCACCTGTGTTATTAAGCAAAAGCAATTGCTTTATTTGCCACTAACTCCTGAGTTCTTTTGAATGCAGGTTCAAAAGCACATTTCATGAATATATTTTTTCCTATGTGTCTTGAAACTTGCTGGGAAAATATGTGTTATTTTATAACCCTATGGAAAAACAGGCCAAGTACATGAATATATAACAGAAACAAAACAAATGATGGATTCCATCAGAAAAAAATGTTTAATTACCTAGTCATGAAAATTAAATTTAGTTTTAAAATGTCAAAAGGTAATATTTAAAAAAAGATAATACACAATGTTGGCAGAACGATGGTAAGATAAACATTTTCTATATAATTAGTATACTTTCTGGAAACATTTATTGCAATATGTGAGGAACATTAAAACTATTCTTACATACCAAAAATTCAATTTCTAAAAATTCATATTAAGGAAATAATTAGGGATATAAGTAGGGATTCATTAATAAAGGCTTAAGATGAATAACTATAAGATTTGACTATATAAATTGTATATTTATTAAAAGTGCATTATTTAAAAACAAGTTTAATGATACAAGGTAATAGTCTCACAAGGGACCAACTCTATATGCCATAGAATTTTGATTTTTAAATTATTTACTTGTGCTTTCAAAAATAAGGAGATGGAAGAAAAAATCTGAAATATCAGTATTAATTTTCTATGAATATTGAGATTTTGGGTAATTTTTGCTCTCATTACTGTTTTTTTTTAAGTTTTGAAAGTGAAGCATAAAGACATTTTAAAATCAGAGGCTATTATTCAAAGCAATTTATTTTAATAAACTTTCATTAATGTTGGACATTCTTTTAAATTCACCTATTTTCTTTGTGTATGATATATATTTTATATACATATATACTAGATAACAGGCCCAGATATCAAAATCAGCTCTGTAATTTAGAAGAATCACCACATGGCCATAGACATATGTCTATTTAACTATATTTTTTTCTAGGAATTGTTTATTATTTAGTCAATTTTACTGAGAGATATAAATCTATAACATATCAGAGATGGAAGGGATGAAAAACAATAGAGCCCAAACACTCTTTTTACAAATGGGTTTTTTGAAACATACTTTCCTTATGAGGCACTGGGAAGCCATTGAAGGCTTTCAAATGCAAGAGTTAGATAATTAGATAATTTTGGTAATAAGGTGGATGGCTGACTCAAGAGGTAATAGTTGAGGGCATAGAAGGCTATGTTAATAACCAGGGAGGAAATAATAAAACCCCGAACTGGGAAAGTCATCGTGGGGCTGGAAAGCAGATGAGGCTTTCGAATTCCTATATAAGAAGTAGAATGACATGTTAGAGTCAGATTGATTAGAGTCAAAAAGGAAGGAGTTAAATATAATTGGGTTTTCTAAGTAAACTATACTAGGTGATGCCTTTGTCTGAAATAAGCTATCAAACGCTTGTCCACAATTTTAGCACACTGTGGGCTTTTAATAACTATCAAGTCATTGGCTAGGTAGGTCTTATGTATGTCTTTGCTAGAGGAACTTGAGATCAATAGCTGTTTCTTCTTTGCCTCCTGTCGTTTTGAGACATACAAGAGGAGACTGGGGACCTGTGCACTAAATTTAAAGATGCATTAATAACACCTAGTCAGGATATGCCAATATGTTCTGTGCCAATTTTGTCTAGGCCGTCATTTTTTTTTCTTTTTTGTATTTTTCCAAAGTTAGAAGTGGGGAGGCAGACTCCCACATGCACCAGACTGGGATCCACCCAGCATGCCCACCAGGTGGCAGTGCTCTGCCCATGTGGGGCATTTCTCCACTGCAATCAGAGCCATTCTAGCATCTGAGGTGGAAGCCATGGAGCTGTCCTCAGTGCCCAGGCCAACTTTGCTCCCATGGAGCCTTGGCTGCCAGAGGGAAAGAGAGAGACAGAGAGGAAGGAGAGGGGGGAGGGTGGGGAAGCACTTCTCCTATGTGCCCTGACCTGGAATCGAACTTGGGACCTCCACATGCTGGGCCTACAGTCTACCACTGAGCCAACTGGCCAGGGCCTAGGCCATCATTTTTACAGCAACAACACCTAAAGCAACTCCTAGGGAAATAGAATTGTTTTTAAGTTTTTTACTTTATATCAATTAGAAACTAATTTGAGATGTTTTGGTGTAAAGGTGGAAGGCATTTCTGGTCCAGCCACCAGCTTTAATTAGTTGTTTTTAAACCAATATTTTTTTTCCTTTCTTTGGGCTCTATATGTTCTTCTCCACTGAGATATGGATTTATGCCCTCACTGAGACACAGTGAACATCCACAATCATAGAGTGTGCTTTCTTGCAGATATGTTCTGTTGACATTACCATGAATATAAAAATGATGTTAGAAAAAAGAAAATTTGAAGGTACAGAATGTAAGAATTCATTCTTTTATTTTACTGAAGTTGTTATAGATCCAACTAACTCAGCATAACAATGATCTCAAAGTAGTAGACTCTAGCCATGCACCCAATGCTTCTTCCACACTCTTACGAGGTGGTCAGCTCCTTGTTTGAATCCCACAAACGGGCCATTTGCTTTGTAAATATATTGTATAAAAGGATAGCTTCTAGCAAGTTCAAATCTGTCTCCTTGTAACTTATCTTTGTTGATACTAGCACAATAAAATCAAGATCCCATTTTCAATATACCACTGGAATAATTTATCTAAACTGCATTTTCTATGGTGTTGGTTCAGGTTCTTAGATTAATAGATGGCAAAACAGGATACAGTGCAAGAGAAGTAAGGGTATTTCCGTGTGCCTGTAAAGATAAAGTAAAGAGAGCTGGAGGAGGTAGTAAGAATCTTCAAACTGAGATGCAGAGCTGACGCTTGTGAGAGGAGAGGGGGAACAAAAGGGACTGAGTAAGAAAAATAAGTGACATGCAAAACAAACAAAAAAGTAAACAAATGGAATACATGCAATGTAATAAAGTCATGTTAATTTTAGGCTTTTGTTTCAATAAAACAAACTGACAAAATATTCTGAAATAATATTTACAGAGTTGTGAGGTAGAAAAAAACTATTTGAGAATTAGCCAAAGATATATGTATTAATCAGGATTCATCTGAGAAAAAAATGCAATATAGGTACATCCAGCAGAGAGAATTTTATATAAATAATTGAGTATTGGAAGGGTTGAGACATCAAACAGGAGAAGGGAAGAGGCTTAGAAGGAAAAAGAATAGAAAGGGAGTGATACTAAGAGATCAGAAGCTGGTAAGATTGTTGAGCTCAAGTCAATGCACCTACACCTATTGCCTGTGTGAGATGCTATTACAATTGGCTCTGAATCTGCCAGAGTACTGCCTGAACCAAAGCTCAAGCCAAGAAAAGGGGGCTACATCTGCCCACTCTGCTTGAGTCTAGAATCAATTCATCCCTGCTGCTGCTACTACAGCTACTGCCAGCAACTGCCACACTGTTAGAGCCAGAGGAGAAAACTTTGCTCTTCTTGTTCTCTTCTTATCTTCCACTATTATCTTTTATTATTAGAACTCATCAGGATGACAGCTGGCAAGAAAGAGTGAGAAATGTAGCTTGCAGACTTCTAGCCTTCTTTAGCACACAGAAAAGCACAGAAGTGTAGTGACAAGGCTGATGGCAAACAGACAAGACTGCCATATTATGTATGCCAGTCAACACTGAACTTGAGAATATTGAAGTTGTAGAATAAAATAGAAGTGAGAATTAAAATTGTAATAACAATCTTCCCTATGTTTTTGCTTTGTAATAATGATATTTTTTCTGTGTGCTTTAGCATAATTATTATATATATATTTAAAAGAACCAGCATCCTTTACCTCTGGTATACAAAACAGGAAAATTACATACACATTAATTTATCCTTAATACCTGATTGCCTTTAGCAATAACTTTTTTTTTGTCCAAGATTCCCTTCTACTTAAGTAGAAAAATAAATCAGTCTTTCACCAGACAGTTCTGGTCAGTTGGGCTTGGGAAGAGGATGGAAGGGAATTGATCATGAACTGCAAAGCTTATAGGTCTTAAAAGATCTACCAAAAGAATATCAGCTCCATTTATCCTCCATGGGGTTCTAAACAATGCATTTATATTTCCCCATGCATAAGATGCACCCTTTTTTAAAAAATAATTTTATTTTTTTAATGGGGTGACATCAATAAATCAGGATACATATATTCAAAGATAACAAGTCCAGATTATCTTGTCATTCAATTATGTTGCATACCCATCACCCAAAGTCAGATTGTCTTCTGTCACCTTCAATCTAGTTTTCTTTGTGCCCCTCCCCCTCTCCCTTTCCCTCTCCCTTTCCCCCCTCTCCCCGTAACCACCACACTCTTATCAATGTCTCTTAGTTTCACTTTTATGTCTCACCTACGTATGGAATAATGCAGTTCCTGGTTTTTTCTGATTTACTTATTTCGCTTCGTATCATGTTATCAAGATCCCACCATTTTGCTGTAAATGTTCTGATGTCATCATTTCTTATGGCTGAGTAGTATTCCATAGTGTATATGTGCCACATCTTCTTTATCCAGTCATCTATTGATGGGCTTTTTGGTTGTTTCCATGTCCTGGCCACTGTGAACAATGCTGCAATAAACATGGGGCTACATGTGTCTTTACGTATCAATGTTTCTGAGTTTTTGGGGTATATACCCAGTAGAGGGATTGCTGGGTCCTAAGGTAGTTCTATTTTCAGCTTTTTGAGGAACCACCATACTTTCTTCCATAATGGTTGTACTACTTTACATTCCCACCAACAGTGGATGAGAGTTCCTTTTTCTCCATAGCCTCTCCAACATTTGCTATTACCTGTCTTGTTAATAATAGCTAATCGAACAGGTATGAGGTGGTATCTCATTGCAGTTTTGATTTGCATTTCTCTAATAGCTAAAGAAGATGAGCATCTTTTCATATATCTGTTGGCCATTTGTATTTCTTCCTGGCAGAAGTGTCTGTTCATATCCTCTTCCCATTTTTTTATTGGATTGTTTGTTTGTTTGTTGTTGAGTTTTATGAGTTCTTTGTATATTTTGGATATTAGGCCCTTATCTGAGCTGTTGTTTGAAAATATCATTTCCCATTTAGTTGGCTTTCTGTTTATTCTGTTATCAGTTTCTCTTGCTGAGCAAAAACTTCTTAGTCTGATGTAGTCCCATTCATTAATTTTTGCCTTCACTTCTCTTGCCTGTGGAGTCAAATTCATAAAATGCTCTTTAAAACCCAGGTCCAAGAGTTGAGTACCTATGTCTTCTTCTATGTACTTAATTGTTTCAGGTCTTATGTTTAGATCTTTGATCCATTTTGAGTTAATTTTAGTACAGGGGGACAAACTGTAGTCCAGTTTCATTCTTTTGCATGTGGCTTTCCAGTTTTCCAAGCACCATTTATTGAAGAGGCTTTCCATTTTCCATTGTGTGTTGTTGGCCCCTTTATCAAAAATTATTTGACTATATATGTGGTTTTATTTCTGGACTTTCTATTCTGTTCCATTGGTCTGAGTGTCTACTTTTCTGCCAATACCATGCTGTTTTGATTGTCGTGGCCCTATAATAGAGTTTGAAGTCAGGTATTGTAATGCCCCCAGCTTCATTCTTTTTCTTTAGGATTGCTTTGGCTATTCAGGGTTTTTTATAGTTCCATATAAATCTGATGATTTTTTGCTCTATTTCTTTAAAAAATGTCATTGTAAGTTTGATGGGAATTGCATTAAATTTGTATATTGCTTTGTGTACTATAGCCATCTTGATTATATTTATTCTTCTAGCCAAGAACAAGGTATATTCTTCCATCTCATTATATCTTTTTCGATTTCCCCTAACAATGGTTTATAGTTTTCATTATATAAGTCCTTTGCATTCTTTGTTATGTTTATTCCTAAGTATTTTAATTTTTTTGTTGCAATCGTGAAGGGGATTATTCTTTTGAGTTCATTCTCAATTGTTTCATTGTTGGCATATAGAAAGGCTATTGACTTCTGTATGTTAATTTTGTATCCTGCAACCTTACTGTATTGGCTTATTGTTTCTAGTAGTCTTTTTGTGGATTCTTTGGGGTTTTCAATGTATAGGATCATATCATCTGCAAAAAGTGATAGCTTTACTTCTTCTTTTCCAATATGGATGCCGTTTATTTCTTTGTCTTGTCTGATTGCTCTGGCTAGAACCTCTAGTACCACATTAAATAAGAGTGGAGAGAGTAGACAACCCTGTCTTGTTCCTGATTTAAGGGGGAAAGCCTTCAGTTTAGTGCCATTTAATATGATGTTAGCTGATGGTTTATCATATATGGCCTTTATCATGTTGAGATATTTTCCTTCTATACCCATTTTGTTGAGAGTCTTAAACATAAAATTGTGTTGTATTTTATCAAAAGCCTTTTCTGAATCTATTGATAAGATCATGTGGTTTTTGTTCTTTGTTTTGTTGATATGGTGTATTACGTTAACCGTTTTACATATGTTGAACCATCCTTGAGATTCTGGGATGAATCCCACTTGATCATGATGTATTTTTTTTTTAATATGTTGTTGTATTCGATTTGCTAGTATTTTGTTTAGTATTTTAGCATCTGTATTCATTAGAGATATTGGTCTGTAGTTTTCTTTTTTTGTGCCATCCTTGCCTGGTTTTGGTATGAGGGTTATGTTGGCCTCATAAAATGTGTTTTGAAGTATTGCTTCTTCTTAAATTTTTTGGAAGACTTTGAGTAGAATAGGAACCAAGTCTTCTTTGAATGTTTGATAAAATTTGCTGGTATAGCCGTCAGGGCCTGGACTTTTAATTTTGGGGAGGTTTTTAATGGTTTTTTCTATTTCTTCTCTACTAATAGGTCTGTTTAGGCTTTCTGCTTCTTCTTTACTCAGTCTAGGAAGGTTGTATTGTTCTAGGAATTTATCCATTTCTTCTAGGTTGTTGAATTTAATGGCATAAAGTTTTTCATAGTATTCTACAATAATTCTTTGTATATCTACGGTGTCCGTGGTGATTTCTCGTCTTTCATTTTGGATTTTGTTTATATGAGTTCTTTCTCTTTTTTCCTTGGTAAGTCTTGCCAAGGGTTTGTCAATTTTGTTGATCTTTTCAAAGAACCAGCTCCTTGTTCTATTAATTTTTTCTATAGTTTTTCTGTTCTCTAATTCATTTATTTCTGCTCTGATTTTTATTATCTCCTTTCTTTGGCTGGTTTTGGGTTTTCTTTGTTCTTCTTTTTCTAGTTCCTTAAGGTAGGAAGTTAAGTGGTTCACTTGGGCTCTCTCTTGTTTGTTCATATATGCCTGAAGTGATATGAACTTCCCTCTTATCACTGCTTTTGCTGCATCCCATAGATTCTGATATGTCGTATTGTCATTTTCATTAGTCTGTATATATCTTTTGATCTCTGCACTTATTTCTTCTTTGACCCATTCATTTTTTAGAAGTATGTTGTTTAGTTTCCACATTTTTGTGGGATTTTTTTCTCTTTTATGCAGTTGAATTCTAGTTTCAAGGCTTTATGATCAGAAAATATGCTTGGTACAACTTTGATTTTTCTGAATTTGCTGATGTTATTTTTGTGGCCCAACATATGGTCAATTCTTGAGAATGATCCATGTACACTGGAGAAAAAAGTATACTCAGTCACTTTGGGATGAAATGTCCTGTAGATGTCTATCATATTTAGGTGCTCTAGTGTTTTGTTTAAGGCCACTATGTCTTTGTTGATTCTCTGTTTGGATGACCAATCTAGAGCCGTCAGCGGTGTATTGAGGTCTCCAAGTATGATTGTATTTTTGTCAGTTTTTGTTTTAAGGTCAATAAGTAGCTGTCTTATATATTTTGGTGCTCCTTGGTTTGGTGCATATATATTAAGAATTGTTATGTCTTCTTGATTCAGTGTCCCCTTAGCCATTATGGAATGGCCATTTTTGTCTCTGAGTACTTTTCCTGTCTTGTAGTCAGCATTATCAGATATGAGTATTGCTACGCCTGCTTTTTTTTAGATGTTATTTGCTTGGAGTATTGTTTTCCAGTCTTTCACTTTGAATTTGTTTTTATCCTTGTTACTTAGATGAGTTTCCTGTAGGCAGCATACCGTTGGATTTTCTTTTTTAATCCATTCTGCTACTCTGTGCCTTTTTATTGGTGAGTTTAATCTGTTTACATTTAGTGTAATTATTGACACTTGTGAGTTCCCTATTGCCATTTTATATCTTGCTTTCTGTTAGTTTTGTGTATTGTTTGATCTATCTCTTTCTTCTTTCTATCTTTTGTTTTTATTTGGTTGTATTCCATACATCTTTCCACTGTTGCTATCTTTTTTATCTCATGTGCTTCTGTGGTGGTTTTTTCAATGGTGGCTACCTTTGAGTAATGAAAAGGCTTCCTACCCTGTTCATTGTAGCGAACTATTTTGTGAGTACTTTTGCACTCCATCGTCCTTTGCTACTGTTGATCTCCATCTTCTCCCCCTCTTTCTTTTTGTTGTTGTCACAGTTTAAATTTGGTTTTATTGTGTTCTTCTTCGAGCTTTTACTTGTGGCTCTGTTTTTTTTTTGTTCTTTGTATCTGATTGGAGAACCCCCTTTAGTAATTCCTGGAGTGGGGGTTTTCTGATGATAAATTCCCTCATCTTTTCTGTATCTGTGAATGTTTTTATTTCTCCTTCATATTTGAAGGATAGCTTTGATGGGTATAGTATTCATGGCTGAAAGTTCCTCTCTTTCAGGACTTTAAATATTGGGGTCCACTCTCTTCTAGTTTGTAGAGTTTCTTCTGAGAAATCTGATGATAATCTAATGGGCCTTCCTTTATATGTTGTATTCTTCTTTTCCCTGGCTGCCTTGAGAATTGAGAATTTTTTCTTTGCTGTTGGTTTGTGCCAATTTCATTATGATATGCCTTGGAGTAGGTTTGTTGGGGTTAAGAAAACTCAGAGTTCTGTTTGCTTCTTGAACTTGAGGCTTTAGTTCTTTCCACAGGCTTGGGAAGTTCTCATCTATTATTTGTTTGAGTATGTTCTCCATTCCATTTTCTCTCTCTTCTCCCTCTGATATACCTATTATTCTTATGTTATTCTTTTTGATGGAGTCAGATAATTCTTGTAGGGCTATCTCATTTTTTTAAATTTTTGAGTCTCTTCTTCTCTCTGTTGTGCCTCAAGTTGCTTGTCTTCTATTTCACTAATCCTCTCTTCTATCTGACCTGTTCTATTAGCTAAGCTTGTTACTTCACTTTTCAGCTCATGAATTGAGTTTTTCATCTCTGTTTGATTTGTTTTTATAGTTTCAATTTCCTTGGACATATATTCTTTGTGTTCATTGAGTTGTTTTCTGAGCTCCCTAAATTGCCTTTCTGTGTTTTCTTGTATATCTCGGAGGATTTTTAGGATTTCTATCTTGAATTCTCTGTCATTTAGCTCCAAGGTTTCCAATATATTAAATTTTTTCTCTATAGATTTTTCCTCATCTAGCTGTGTTACCTCTCTTTCTTTTGTATCCATGATATTCGATTTTCTCTTCCTTAATGGCATCTGAGGGTAGTTTTGTTGAAAGTATTAATGAGATTTAATAAAGAATAAAAAGTTTAAAAAATCGAAAAGAGTTGTTTTCTTAAAAAAAATTAATAATGAAATAAAGAAAAATAATATGAAATAAAAATTTTTAAAAAAGGAAATTATTCCCCCCCTCCTTTTTTCCTCTCCTCTTCTCTCCCCTCTTTCTTGAGAAAATCTTGTGGTGAACTGTGAATTATAACAAATAATGCCTGTAATGGAGGGCCTGAATTGGGGAAAAGTAATAAAGGGGCAAAAAAAAAAGCAAAAAGAAAAAAGAAAAAAGAAGGGGGTATGGACCCACAAAAAGCAAATAAGGAAAAAATTTGGGTCAAGAATAAAATGATTTGCTTTTAGGTGTTGGTTGACCAAGAGTTATGATGAGAGGAATAAGAGGGAAACAGAAAAATGGGGGAACAAATTAAAAAATTACTATTGTATTTAGTGGAACAAGAACTAGATAAAGTGGAGAGCCAGGGATGGGAGCACTGCTAGTGAGTTAAAAAGGTGAAGTAAAAACCCCCCAAAATGCCACAAACATAAGTTTGAGTCCCAGATAAGATAATTTGTTTGTTATTGAGGTTTGAATGAGAGGAGATGTAAAGGAGAAAGGAAGAAACTAATATAGAGGGAAAAAAGAAAGAGAGAGAGAGAAAAAAAAAGAGGGAACCACTAAAAGAAGAAAAAAGAAAAAAGAGGAGAGAGAGAGAGTTAAGGGTTTTGGAGTGCAACCCTCATAGAGAGAAAGGAAGAGGAAAGGAAAGATAATGGGAGATGTCCAAATTGGAGGAGGAAAAGAAATATCAAGAATGAAGATAAGAGAAACAAATGAACAAATATAATAAAATGGGATAGGTTATAAAGTCTGCAGATTATTCTTGATTTTGAGAAGTTATCTTCTTGCTTTTTCTTTTCTCTCCCTCTTCCTGGTCGGTGACTCTTTGCCCCTTTTGCACGCTCAGGTAGAGGTTTGCAGTTGATAAGTCTCTATGGCGATGTCATGTATTGTGCTTTAGTCTCGTTGGCAGTCGAGGCTCATTAGCATTTATAGTCTCTGCCAGTGAGAGAGTCCGTGTTCCTGGAGCCTTTCTCCTAGTCTTTCCTTCCTCAATTAGTAGCCTAATAATCCAGCTATGGGGTTGCTGCTGCCTCTGCCTGGATAGTAAGAGGCTCAAAGAGCTGGCAACTCCCCACTCTATTTCCACTCAGCACAGGGCTCTGGGTAAGGCTCAGTCAGTCAGAGCTGCTAGCATAATCAGCCGGGGTTTCCGCCCACTCAAAGACCTCTGGCTCTGCCACTCTGTCCGGTAACACAGGTGGGTGCCCACTTCCGGGGTGCTTGGAGGAAACTCTCGCTCACTATCTGCGCGCGCAGACCAGGATATCCAGCCAGCAGTCTCACGCTCTGAGTGAAACCCCCAACCGCATGGAAAAGTTCCAGCCTTGGAATTGGCTCTTGCTCCGTCCCCGTGCGCAGCTTTTGCAAGGCCCTGGGGCGGCCCGAGATTCTGCTTTGGCCCACACAAAGGCCCCTGACTCTGCCCCTCTGTGCGATAACACGGGCACGCACTGCTGAGGCACTCGGAGGAATCTCTCGCTATCTGTGCGCGCAGACCAGGATATCAAGCCAGCCGCGTTTCCCTCTGAGTGAATCCCCTACCAGCACAGAAAAGTTCCACAGTTGGAATTAGTTCTCGCTCCCTCCCATGCGCGGCTTTCCCAGGGCGCTGGGGCTGCCCAGAGATTCCGCTTTCGGCGCACACAAAGGCCTCTGACTCTAACTCTCTGTGGGGTAACACAGGCACCCTCTCCCGGGGCTTTGGAGGAAATCTCTCGCCCACTATCTGCGCGCGCCGACCAGGAGATCAGGTAAAATGGCTGCCCCGCTTGTCTTTCTTTTTCTGGGTTTGGTGCGAGTGTTAGCTTGTATTGCCTGGGTTGCCACAGGAACAGTTTTTCCTCGGCTTGGATCTCCGTGCCACAGCCTGGTTCGGCTGTTTGTGCCGCGGCCTGCATCTATTCACCCCCTTTGCCCGCCTCAGTTTCTATATTCACAGTTCCTAGAAAAGCCGCCCTGTTTAGGTTAGTGAGGAAGGCAGAGCATTTCTTACTCCCTATTTCCTTCAGGGTTTGGTTATATATTTAGCCAATTTTTCGCTCGACCATACCTTCGGGTGTATTGCGAAACATCTGGAGGCTCCAAGGATAGGTTTTTCTGTTTCTGGTTGAAGATCTTTTTGAGTTTTGGGGGAGATTTATCGGTATCACTTCCTACCCCGCCATTACTCTGACGTCATCCTCCAAGATGCACCCTTTTTTGAATAATTTGAGTCTAAAAACTGAAAGCATATTATACAGTGGTTGTAGATTTTTTTTACTTGCATTTCCTGCCTTTTTGCACTTGTTTTTGCGCTCATTGTTGAAGACAAGGATTCCTTATCAGATACAGATGAGGACAAGCTCACGGATGGGAGTTTTGACAGTAATGAGAAGTTGTATGAATTTTATGATGAATAAAACTGAGTTCAATAACTTTATATAATACACTTTTTTTCAAATTTTGGACCCCCAAATTAAGGTGCATCTTATATATGGGAGTGTCTTATACATGGGGAAATATGGTATATTGCCTGCCCCCTCCCCAATCCCTTAATTCTACTCCCTGAGATTGCCTACTAAATAAAATAACTACATTTGAGTAATTGTTTAGATTTTATTTTCCAAGTTACAAGAAATATTCATAATAGATATCCAGCTAAGTACTATTTTGAATCTGAACTTAAAGAGGATATGCCTCATCAGACACTTAGTAAAAATTCAAACGGCATTAGTGGATTTGGAATAGGGTAGAGAAAATGAAACCTGACAGAACTTTGCCAGGTTGCCAGACGCCTTACATATAAAAAGCAAGAGAACCACTTAGCTGATTCAAAAAACTATTTTCTTTTCTCTGTACCCTTACTACTCCTTCTTCACCTACTAAAAGGCTTGACTGAGTTTTCTGAAAGTAAAAACAACACTCATCTATCATCTTTATGTTTATAAACATACTATATCTATCTATCTATCTATCTATCTATCTATCTATCTATCTATCTATCTACCTCCACAATTTTCATACTATATATAATATATACATATGTAATTGTATTATCTTTTATTTTAGGTTACTTTTACATTTACTCTTTTACTTAATAGATTTCCATACACCATTTAGACTAGTAAACCTCAACTCTTTTTCTTTATGGTGTTATTAAAATCCAACATAATGTTTTGAATTTATTTCTCCCTTAAAATATGTTTATTTCTGTTTTCATGTATTTTAAAGACCTGTTAGTAGGATTGCACACATTAATGATTGTTATGTCTTTCAGATGATTTGATCATTTTATCATAAAAATTTTTTTACTTATTTTGCAATAATTTGTCTTGAAGATCCTTTTTCTGATATTACTTTATTCTAGCCTTGTTATGCTTCCTGTTTTTAATATGGTATATCCTTTGCACCCACTGACATTCACTTTTGCTCTATCTGCATATTTAAAGCATTGTGAAGATAGTAAATAATTGTCTATGTTTTTTAAAAATAGATTTTGATAATCTTTGACTTTTAATGGGTGAGTTTAGTCATTTATAGTTAATATAAAAGTTAGTAGGGCAGGGTTTATTTTTCCTGGTTTATAATATGTTTTCCATTTCTCTCCTTTGTATTTTGTTCTTCTGTTCCTAAACTGTTGTCTTTTTTTTTAAGAATTTTATTTATTCTTTTTTTTTAGAGGAAAAAAAAGAGAGAGACAATGAGAAAGAGAGAGAAAGAAGGGAGGAGCAGGAAGGATCAACTCGCATGTGAATAGGAGGCCCAAGGTTTGAACCCGTGAGCTCATTGGTCGACGCTTTACCCCCTGCACTCCACAGGTCAGGCTGTCCTTTTAACATTTTTTAAATATTTTCAATTTTTTATTTGTATCTACTGACATTTTGCAGATAACTCTTTGCATTATTTTTTAGTAGTTGTCCTATAGTGTTTAAAACATATGTCTTTGACTATTCACAGTGAAATGAGTTCAATTAAGTGCAGAAATCTTGCAACTGTATAGGTTCATGTAATGACCCTTATTTCATGTTTTTATGAACATATGTATTATATTTATTTACATTACAAGTCCAATGAGACTATGTTAAAATTTTGCTTTAAAAAGTCATATGAATTTTAAGAAAATTTAGAGAAAAAGAGAAGTTATTTATTATTATTTTGTATTTTCCAATTTCAATATTTTTCATTCTTCCTGAGGAAATGAGTTTCTAATTTTTCTTTAGCCTCAGAACTTCCTTTAGCAATTCTTTTTATTTATGTCTACTGGCAACAAATTTTTCATGTTCTTTTTATCTGAAAATGTATTGTCTTACATTCTATAGTGATATTATTGCTGGATATAAAATTGTTAGTTGACATTTATTGTTTGTTTGATATTTTGCTTTTATCAGTTTAATAATACTTTTTGTACTTTTTTTGGGCTTCAGGGTTTCTAATAAGTAAATGTATATAACTCATTTTTTTCCTTTGACAGTTTTCAAATTTTTTCTTTTTCTTTTTTTACAGTTTTATCTTGATATATCTAGTTGCATTCTGATTGAGGATTGCTGAGCTTCTTAAATCCTTAAATTAATTTCTTTCACTAAATTTTGAAGAATTTCAGCCATTATTTCTTCAAAAATTTTTTTGTCCTTTTTTTCTGAAACTCCAATTACACAGATAAATAGATCTTTTGATATTATTTCATAGGCCAATAAAGCTCTCTCTTTTTTTTTTTTTCTGAAGCTGGAAATGGGGAGGCAGAGAGACAGACTCCCGCATGCGCCTGACCGGGATCCACTCAGCATGCCCACCAGGGGGTGATGCTCTGCCCATCTGGGGTGTTGCTCTGTTGCTACCAGAGCCATTCTAGCGCCTGAGGCAGAGGTCATGGAGCCATCCTCAGCGCCCGGGCCAACTTTGCTCCAATGGAGCCTTGGCTGCGGGAGGGGAAAAGAGAGACAGAGAGGAAGGAGAGGGGGAGGGGTGGAGAAGCAGATGGGTGCTTCTCCTATGTGCCCTGGCTGGGAATCGAACCTGGGACTCCTGCATGCCAGGCCGACGCTCTACTACTGAGCCAACCGGCCAAGGCTTCTAAATATTTTCATCTGTAGAATTTTCCTTATTTTGTGTTACTTATATTTCTCTGCTAAGATATCCTATATGTATATATCACTGCTATAAATGTGAACAGAAGCATATTAACTGCTTTAAAATTCATATCTGCTAATTTGATACCTAAATCATTTTCAGATTGGTCAACGTTAGTTGTCTTTTGCCTAAGAATTGGTCAAATATTTTTTTTATAATGAGTAAATTTGGATTGCATTCTAGACTGTCAATTTTTGTTGCACAATTCTGGATTTCTTTAATTCCTCAGAAGAGTGTTGATATTTTTATTTTAGTGGGCAGTTACATTGGTTGTATGAAAAACACAAATGTTCCTTCTTAAACAGCAGCTCAAATGTCAGTGAAGTGCTTTTTTGTTAGTTTGGGGGTTTTTCTGTTGTTGTTTTTGCTGCTTTGAGTCTGCCTCATGCATGCATGCTACAAGGCTCAGGCAGAATTTGAGCCAAATTTATCATAGAACTTGGGGTATCGTTAGCATGTCAACTTTCTCATTTGCCCCTTATGCTTCAGCTCCTTCGACTTTCAGGACAGAGAATGTGTGAGTTTTCTATTCAACTTCAGCTTACTCTCAAACTAAAATCAATAAAACAGAAAAATTTATAACATGTGAGTCTCTTTTTCTAAGGCTCACTTCACAATGTGTTTACATTTGTTCACGTTTTTCTAAGTTATTGGATTTTGTATTTATGTGGATTTGTAGTTGATATATTTAGGAATATCAGTCTGATAGGAATTTGATTAGCCTTCCAGAAACCACAAATCATTTCAAGGTATTTAAATCCCACATGTGATCTATTAAAAGAAAAACAAACTTGCACTCCAATAATTTTGTTTTAAATAAAAGCTTTATTTAGATATAAGACATACCACAATATTTTCTCCTTTAAAATGTACAATTCAGAGATTTTAGTATATTCAAACTTATGCAAAAATTAGCACTATTTTATAATATTTTTATCCCTTGATGGGGGAAACCTGGTACCCATCAGCATCATTCTCCATCCAGCCTCCTTCTGCCCTCTAGCAACCAATGGTTGGATTTACCTGTCCTGGACTTGTCATATAAATGGAATTATAGAATATGTATTCTTTTGTGACTGGCTTATTTTACTTAGCATATTGTGTTTTTTAAACTTTATTTATGTTGTACATGTATTAGTACTTCATGTTTTTAGTGTCAAATAATATTCCATTATATAGATATGCCACATTTTGTCTTTCCATTCATCAGTTGATGAGCATTTGGGTTGTTTCCAGCTTTTGGATATACTGAATAATAGTACTATGAATACCCTGTAGAAGTTTTTGTGTGAGTATATTTTGAAATTTTTTTTCAAAGAGTGGGATCATTGGGTCATATAGTAACTCTATCTTTAATTTTTTTAAGAACTGAAAAAATGTTTTCCAAAGAGGTGTACCATTTTATATTACCACCAGAAATGAATTAAGTTTCATACAGTAAGATTTAGGCTTTGTTTTGATATGTCTTAGCAATTTTGTTCCTCTATTTTCTTATTACTGCTTTCTTTTACATTAACTAGTTATTCTCTAGTATATTATTTTTTCATGCTTCTTCTTTTATGAATATTGAATTGCTTTGTTATTTCTTAGTGACTTCCCTGAAGATTACAATGAACATATTATTTATAGTGATCTCATTTAGATTGGTACCAACTTAACTTGAATAGTATACAAAAATATGTGTTCTAATATATCTATCTCCATTGTTTTCCCACTCTTTTGGGCTATTATTATTAGTATACAAATTACAGCTTTACATAGTTTATGTTTATCAATACAGTTTATCGATGAGTTAAAAGAAATTACATAAACAAAATAAACAAAAATATATTTGCATTCTATATTTACCTATGTAGCAACCTCCACTAGTCCTCTTTATGTCTTCATGTGGATTAAATTTACTCTCCAGTTTCCATTTATTTCAGCCTGAAAAATTTCTTTTAACATTTTTTTTATAGTGCAGGTCTGCTAACAATCAATTCTTTCAGTGTTGTTTATCTTAATTTTGCCTTTAGTTTTGAGTGATAGTTTGACTGGATATAGAGTTCTTGCTTTACAGTCTTTTCTTTCAGCATTTCCAGTACATTATCTCACAGCCTCTTGGATTTTTTGGCTTCCAATCAATCAGTTGCAAATGTGAGGGTGATCTGGCACTCCATCTGTCACTCCATTGATCGTCAGGATTGATTCGGCTGATCTGGCTGGCTAGGTGGGTGTTCCCTTCCTCCCTGACCACTCCATGTACATCCCTCCCGAAACTGCATGCTTAGTCGAAGAGGATGACCTTCCATGATAGTGGAAAGGACCGTTCTTTGGTCAAGGGTATATGAGTAGCTCTAGAACCTCCAAACAAGCTCTCAATAAACCAGTTGCTACTCTTTTTGAAGATTTCTGGTACATTATAAATGTGTTTATTTGTTCCTTGTCTGTCTCTCTGCTTTCAAAATTCTCTCTCTGTCTTTTGACAGTTTTACTATGATATATCTGGGTGTTAGGTCTCTTTCAGTTAACCCTATTATGAGTCCTTTAAGATTCTTGGGTGTATAGGTTAATGATCATTATATTTGGAAAGTTTATAGCCATTCCTTATTCAAATATTATTTCTTCCCTTTCTCTCTCTTCTTCTAGGACTCCTATTATATGTGTTAGTAGCCTTGATGGCATCCCACAGGTCTCTGAATCTTTGATCATTTTTATTTTCTCTGTTCCTCAGACTGAATTATTTCAATTGACCTATGGTCAAGTTTGTTATTTTTTTACTTTCAGATCTCATATGATATTATTCTGTTCTAGTAAATATTTTATTTTAATTATAATTTTTATTTCCAGTATTCCTATTTTATTTTATAATTTCATTTCAATTGTTTATATTGTTGTTATTATTTAGTTTTTAAATGTAATTTTATTTAATTATTTTGGTTCTGTGTATAATGTGACATAAAGTTTTTGACTTGTAATCCAATATATGGGCTTATCAGAAACAGTTTCTATTGGTTGCTTTATTTCTTGTGTATTGGACATGCTTTCCTATTACTTCATGTGTCTTGTGATTCTCGGTAAAAGTTGGACATTTTAAATAGTATAGCATGGGAACTCAGAGAATAGATCTTTGCCTTTTTCCTCCAACCTTTATTGTTGTTGATGATGTTTATTTGTTTAATGACTTTCCTGGAAAAGTTTTCTAGTATCTATATTTCTTGTTATGTGCAGTCACTATAGTTTCATGTCTACTAGTTATGTTTTGACCATATAATATTTAGGTAGATATTTTCTTTAATGCTTTGAATCCATAAGTCTTTTATACTTTGCTGAATGAGCCAGTGTATGGGTTTGGATAAGCTTTCAATGTTCTAGTAGTTTATATAGGTGCTTTAGTCTTTACTTATTGCTTGCACACAGCCTCAAGGTCAGCCATGGATTGTGATTAGAGACTTTTTAAAGCTTTTCATGGCATTTATTTATTTATTTTCCTTTTTTTCCAAGTGAAAGGAGAAGAGATAGAGAGACAGACTCCGCATGCATCCTGACAAGGATCCACCTGGCAACCCCTTTCTGAGGCCGATGCTCTGCCCATCCAGGCCATGTTCACAACCAAGTTATTTTTAGCATCTGAAATGGACGCTCTACAGAACCATCCTCAACATCCAGGACTGATGTGCTTGAACCTATCAAATTATGGCTACAAGAGGGGGAGAGAGACAGAGAATGGGGAGAGGGAAGGTTGGAGAAACAGATGGTTGCTTCTCCTGTGTGCCCTGATCAGGAATCAAACTCAGGATATCCACATACCAGGCTGACTTTCTACCACTGAGCCAACTGGCCAGGGTTTGCATATGGCTTTTAGATTCCTCAAAATATGTTAGATCTTTTCATACTCCCTTATGGATATCATATTTCACTATTTTATGTTTAATTTTTTGGTTGCTTTTTATTTCAAGTGGCATTACCACCCTAGTTAGCTATGATGTTAAGCAATTACCTCTGACTTTTTCTGACAAATGTACTATGGGTACAGCCTTCTTTATGCAGTCAATTCTAAGTCAGTTCAAATACAGATGAGTCTTGAGAATTAGGTTTTTCCAGGGAGTTTCAAGAGAGGCCAGATAATGGCAATTCTCTGAGGTTAGACATTTAGGAGAGATCCAAACCCATTCTACCCGTTCCCATAGCTGCTATTCTGCTGATTTTTACAGTTACCGTTGTTCTAAAGTGGTTCATTTTTGAGGCTGCTATAGAGCTGTGAGGAAGAGATATTAACGTTGGCAAGTTGAAATGCCAGAAAACTTGATATTCTTACTGAGATTTGACCGTTTTTCTTGAATATGTTCTCTTTAGATTGTTGCAAGACTTTGTATATTTCAGGAGCTCGTAAATAGACGATTTCACAATTGTTTACCATTTTTCTTACTGATTTTATAGAATGGCAGATTTTTGAAAGTTCTTACTTTGCCAATGCTGCTTTCCAATAAACTAAATAACTTATTTAATTCATAAATATTTGCTCGGTACTATACTATAGACTTTTTAAGTACATCATGAGGTATTTGAAAATAAAAATATAAAACAAATGTAATGCAAAATAAATATAAATAAATGTTCTAACATTTTCTATTGTACCTTAATAGAACATATTCTTGGGATATGAGCTTCCCATCTGGAAGGTTTTTTTTTTCTTGAGATTTTTGTCAAATTTTACTTCTAGTATGACTGATAGTGTACAATAGAACTTAAGTTGTATTAATAATAAATACAGATAATTAGCATAATAATCATTATATTTTAAAAACTTCTAATGTTAAGTCTTTTAAGAACACATTTAGACCTTTAAAAACCAGAGGCTATCCAGGAATTCTATAATTTTTTAAAAGCAAAGGCTCATTATTCTGTGGATTATTTGGCTCTCATGGAGTAGACCAAGAATAAACAACTATAGACTATGAGCTGATTCTAACTTGCTGAGTCCAAGTCTAACCAAACCCACTACTTAAGCTGTTTTCATACTACAAAATCAAAGTTAAGTAGTTCTAACAGAGACTATATGGCCCAAAATGATTTAAATGTTTGTTATTTGACCTTTAAATAAAAATATTTCCAGAGATCTTTGGAGTCAAACAAGACTCATAGATTGCACAAGACTTTAATAGTTTTCAAACCTTGCAATGCATTCAAATCATTAATCATATTTGTAAACAAATACAGATTTATGAGTTCTATCCCAGGAACCATAACATCAATGAGTTATTCACTTTCTAATTTTCAGTTGAGTTTGGTAGGTGGAGAGTACTGCAAGGCGAATGGAAAGAGAGAGAAAAATGAGGTCAGGGTGTTTATTTCCCTCATTCTTTTCCTCCAACCTCCTCATGCTTAGATCTCTCTCCATCCCTGTTACTATGTATTGGTGGTCTTATATCAGCCATTGTCCTTGACTTTTAGGTTTATAGGGAGTAGCTGAGTGTATGGCCAGTGGCCACGGCCTCTATCACGGCCACCTGGCCCATGCAGGTTCTCATTTGATTCAGACAGATGGTAATAAAAAAACAGGGCCAAGAACTAGTTGGCCATTTTCCTTTATTCTAGACTTGTACCGGCCAACGAGTAAAAACAAACACACAGGGCACCAAAACCCACTCACATGTTCTCCTGTTCCACAACCAGGAGAATCTTTCTGATTTTTTCTAGAATCAAGGGCCCTGACCAGTCTTATTCACCTCTGTTCCCCATCTCCTTCTCTTGCACAGACAGGCTTCTCCTTCAGCATTCTGCTATTTTGCTCCCTGCGTCCTCTGCAACTACGTGGCCTTTCTTCCTTACAACACGTGGTCTCCTCTCTCAAAATGGCTTCCTAACTCCTCCTTTTAAAACCTTTTGGTGGGACAACCCCCTCCTCCAGCACACATTAGCATAACCAAACCCCTTCCCAAGCAGAAAGGTAATTAATATTATCACCTAGGTGACAGCCATTCAAATGGGCAGTGCCATCTTTAACAATCAAAGTGAACAAAACTAAATAACACAAATTTTACAACTTATTTGCCCAATACTGAGTATTTATTATTCTTTGGGATATTAAACAAGTCTTTGTACTTTTCTTAATCCCTTTTTACATTTTGTAATTAATTCCTTTATTCTACTTTCTTAAATTATATTAATTTTAACATGCTTTCTCTTTCAAGCTGAAAGTCTAATTACTACTCTAAGACATTTTACTCTTCTTTTTTAGATCAAAACTTTAGTCCATTTTTTCTCCATATTGAATTTATTTATTCAAAAATATTATTTATCCTTTTCAGTTTTGTGCCATCCTAAATTTAAAAATTCTATCTTAATTTCTTACTCAAGTTGTTAATAAAATTATAGTTTACAGCTAAAAATAATACATGTAGATAATTACTAGAACACTCCTCATTGATTTGATCCACTTATAATATTCTTAAGTGTTATGCAAATAGTTACTAATCTATTTAAAATGCTTCTGGTCCTCATGCTTGTATTTTGTTTATTTTTCTTGTCCATGTGTTCTAATTCCTCCAAAGTCTCATATTCATTAGAAGTATCAGATTTCAGTGGTCATGCTTATCTAGTCTCTCTCCATTTTCTGATATCTAGCTTCTGCTTAGTGCCAGGAAAAAACTTCAATATACTTAAAAAATGGTAGCCTAATGATATATTTCAGTTTTTCCTAACTTGACTTTTCTTTGAAGAGTCCTGTAGGAAGACTTTGCTCTGTGATGTTCTTATGGTACTCGCTTCTTTACACTTGACCACATCTGTTGAACTTGAGGTTCATTAGCATATTGACAAAAGGAATTTAAAATTTTTTCTATTTTGGTCAGACTATCACAATGAACATACTAAGCTAGAAAATTAAGATCAACTCAAGATACTGGATGAAACAAGTTTATTTGACATGACAGCATGTTACATATTATCTAAACTACATAATACATGTATATTTTCTGTTCAGAAATTTCTCTGTATCTTTACTGAAGAAGAGCATAAGGAAAAACAGATTTTTTAAAAATTTTCTCACATATCACTTATTCATAATTGTTTTTATAAAATTGCTCATCAGAAATATGTCATTAAATGTCCAAATAACACAAGTGATCTGAAATGAATTGTTGTTATTATTGTGTGTATGTATGAAAATATTGTTATTTGTATAATGATTTTTAGCTCCTAAGTATAATATTTTTTTGAGTATAATATTTTTAAAAATCAAATTCAACTTTAAGGCTAATACTTGTTTATGAGAACACTGACAGCAGGAAGTAGAGAAAAATATGTAGGTGGACATTTAAATTTTCAATTTTTATTACACAGAAGAAGAACCAAAAAACATGTACAGAATCATTTCACTGCTTGTATTTTTTTTTTAAGGATTGGAGGCACATTGGTAAGCTAATGAAGAAAAAAGTTAATAGTGATCTACAACCGAGTGAGTCAGAATCATTAGCATTAGCTAGTGACTCCTCTACCCTTGCTTGCTGGTGGCAAAATGTGATTTTATAAAAAATGAAAACAGTGGATAATGGAACATCCTTTTTTGTCTTTACTTTTTTCCTTAAATAGTAATAATAAAAATAATAATAAATATTTGATAAGAAGCACTTAGTATAGGTGGCTAAAAGCCTGGATATATAGATAAATATGCTTGATAAATAGTTATTGATTTTACAGTATATCATTTGTTCAGTGACCTTACCTGATATATTCAATTTATTGCCTTTCATTCATGCTGATCAGAATTATCCTTAGATAAATATTTTAGAACTTACCTCTTATATGGTTGAAAGACACATATTTTGACAACCTCTTGAATAGTTCTGTAGGCCACTTCCAATTCCTTGGATGCTTCGGAATGTCTGTGACCTTGGCTATGACTGTTTCCTTTAACTCGTTGAAAATGGTTGATAGTCTACAAGAGTTTGTCGCACTGATTATGTCTTTGAATTTTTAAACCAGCTTTCCAACTGGTTCAAAACTGTGCTTGGGAAATGGCAGCTCTTTCAAAACGACTGTTATTAAAGGGCTCTGCTATGCATTGTTACAGTCAGCCCTGTCGTCCACTGAGCAGTATCTGCTCAATGCATTCATCTTTCATGAATCTGTAAAAAGTATAAAATTATAACACTTGTATTTCTAGATTTTATAGTCATCCTGTATATATTGGAGAATCTTCTAAGATTTTTTTTTTCATCCTCATAACACAACCATGAACTGGCTTCTATTATTACTATCATTTTACAAAGGAAGAATTGGAGCCAGGAAGAAATTAAGCAACTTGTCCAAGCTGGTAAATGGAAAATGATGGGTCTTATATTTTGAAAAAGAGAATAAATTAAAGACAGAAAAATTACTAAAGAAAAATTATATTAACTAGTAGAACACAAATGTTTTTGCAATATGTTTATATAATCTGATTAAGTATTAATATAATCTGCTCCCTAGCTTGCACATTAGATGTCAGACTTTTAGGACATTCTTAAATGATTTTCAGAGAGCTTTTCTGATAATCATACTTCACCATGAAATTACTATGTGGGCCTGGAAAAATTTTTAACATCTCTGTGCCTTCAAAAATGGAAATAATTATTTAGCTATCTCTCAGAAGAGAAAATCTGAATATAAATTGTTTTCTGATTTCCTTGGAAGAAAGTCATACTATAAAAACAAATTTGGGCTATTATAATGACAAGTGTGAGTGTACATTAATTTTTCCCTTATGTTCTTATTGCCAGCAGATGGAGGTCGAAATTGAATTGCTGCTGACTGTTGTCCCTTGTTATGGCCTGTGGAGATATGACAATTGGGGAAGAACTTAAAGGAATGCCAAGTAGCAGAGCATGAAGCAGTGGGTGTAACCCACTGCCTTGGACATTTTATGGCTGATAGCATTTGGCAAGAAAAAACCTACCTCCTCTGTAATAGCCTTGCATGTAAATCTCAAACTCAACCATACTTCCCCTTCCCTATTTGATTTGTCCTGCAATACATATATTTCCAAAATCTACTCTTCTAATTTTCAGATACCTCACCAGTCCCCTTGCAAAATACCTAAGTAACGAAATAAATCACACTTGAAGAAATTTCTTTGTTTCATTAAAATTTGTGCACAGAAAAAAAGTAGAGGCAAGGCACATGATATTTCTTGTCCATCCTAATCTTGGTTTTGTTGTGTGTGTGTGTGTTTCCCGTATGTTTGTTTGAGTAGAAATTTTTTTTTTTTACCTCAAGAATCTGTGGATGACCTTCTAGGGGTGCCTGGCCCATGGGAACTAGAAACACAATATCTGTGCTTGCTATAATGTTCATTTTTCTATTAGTACAGACTCAAGTTTTCACAAGATTCTTGAAGGGACTTAGGACTTCAAAAGCTTATGATTCCTGCTTTGGCTCTTTTGTTTATGGGGCAGTGAAACTTTGTATGTTTGTTTTAACGATTGAGACACAACATTTTATGTGCATTAGAACAAGGGACTGGTGCAGAAAAACAGCTTGGAGGGCATTATTACCTTTCCCAATCATTTCTTGTCATGAATTATTAATCATGAGGTAACACTTCATCTGATGCTTTGAAAACTCTCCCCCTGGTAAGAACAGCCTAATTGAATTGGAGGAAGTGAAGCAGGAAGGACTAAACATGGATGTTGATGGTTTCACCAAAAGCAATTATACACCCTACAGCCTTCTCCACCTGTTTGAAAACCCAAGGCCCACTAATTCTCATGCCACAAGGGAACAAATGGAAAAATAGAGGAAAAATTAAAATTGTTGAGCTTCAAACATTTTTTTTTTCTTGAAAGTACTTCACTTTGAATAGGTATATGGGGGGATAAAGGAATATAGGTTAGGGGCAGGGGTCTGATATATGGGAGATGGGAATGTAAGCCTATTCAGTCTCACCAAGAACATTTTGGCAATGTAACAAAAACATCAATGCAGTCATACCTCTGCTCAGTAATTCCAGTTTCAGGAGGTGTGTTTCAAAAGTGCATATTTGAAATAATTAGAAATAATTCACATGTGTAATAGAATATAAAGGACTCATTGGGAAATCATGATTAAATACAGTTTTGATATGTAACTATGTTTTTGATACTTTGCATAAGAAGGCAATAAACCAATATGTATGTATATGGAGTATAGTATACTCCACATTGATGACAAAGGTTAGAGGAAATGTGTCTTAATTACATTTTTATATAATATAAACATTTAAAAATCTGGTAGAATATACATTAGATGAAAAAAATGGTCATGTGATAACTTTATTTTTGTTTATCTTTATTTTCCAATAAGCAGGTACATTTTATCATTATATGTACTAATACAAGTTTAGATAGTATGGTTTTTTGAAATTACAGACTCTGGGTTGAAAATAGAAGGTCTTATCAAAAAAGGACAAACTCTTTCCAACAACCCCCAAAGGCTGGGTTTCACCCATCAGAAAGTGTAGCAGACAAAGGTAGTGGAGAGTGCCCCTTCTCCCTCCAGATAAAGCAAAATTTCCCCGGGTCTGAACCACTCCTTTCTACCCACAACCGGGCAATCCCAGAGAGTTTTAGTTACATTAACTAGTTCATAGAAAGGCTTTTAAAAACATTTGAAAATAAAATGAAATAAAAATATCAGCTCAAACCATAGCAGAATTGTCAACTTCCTGCTGCTTGCATGCTGACTTCCCTGAGCTCCCTGTGCTTACTGTGATGATAGCATTTTCCAAACTATGGTAGAATTAATTACCCAGCCTATCTGCCTTTTTATTTTTTCTAATTTTTCATGAAAGCACACTCTCTCTGACTTGGTTTCTACTGTAGCTCTGATACCTAACACAGTTCTCCATCACTAAGTGGTGAACAAATAAATGATTAAGTAGATGTATGAAGGAAGAGCCTCAAGGAACGACCACATTCAATATCTTGTGTTCTCAAAACACTACACAATGAAATCCAAGATTGGGAAACAGAGTATTTTCCCAAAGGTAGAACAAGCATCTCCGAAGAGTAACAAAGGGTGGGTCAAAACAGTGCATGTGGGGATTTGGAAGGACTAACCAGAAGGGAAGGGGTGCTGCAAAAACCAAGCAACAGGAGAGGGACAAGATGGGTCGGTAGTTGCCATAATACGCTATGATTATAAGTGACATTACTGTAGGGATGGAGGAACAAAGATTGTTTAGTTTGCAGAGAAGGGTATTCTTGAATGGGTGAAAAATCTGCAGGATGATTTGAAGTAGAGACAGCACACTGGATGATTTTCACCACATACACAGGGATGGCCCAGTGCAATGATTTCTATTCAACCCCCCTGGCTTCCTGGCCTAAGCTGATTATTATTAAGCATTTATGTGGCATTTCATATGTACAAGTGCTTTACAATCATTTATTATTTATTCCTCACAACGTGAGAAAGCCACAAATCAAGGGCAGGGATAAAGTTAATACAATTTTATTAAAGAAGAGGGGTGTGTCTAGCAGCAGGTTCAGCTCCAACCAGGGAGTTTGACCTCACAGGAGAGAAAAAAACATGAAAATTGCTTTTTTTCTTTTTGTGTTGCAATTTATACTTTTAATCAGTATAAAGTCAGGTGACCCTGCACACCTGGGAGAACTCCTGGGAGCCTGGCAGCCTGATGTGCCAACTCAGGGGAAACCTGCCGCTGAGTCTCTCATTTCTATCACAAGTTTCCTTCCTCTTTCCTCCCTCCCTCCCTCCCTTCCTCCCTCCCTCCCTCCCTCCCTTGCTCCCTCCCTCTTTCTTTTCCTTGCACTTCCCTCTCTCCTGTCTTTCCACCTTTCTTTTTTTCTTTCTGCTCTCTAGACTTCAGTTTTTATATTTTTTTCACTTCTTTCTGTCATGCCTCATACCTTTGTTCTTTTTATTCCTTTCTTACCTTTGTTTTTCTTCCTCTTCTCATCTCTCTCTCTGACTCTCTTTTTGCTTCTCCCTGCTTCTTTGTCTGTGTCCCTCTCTGCCCTCCCTTCCCTTCCTTCCACAGACATACATAGACACACACAGACACTACACACAGAGAAAGAAGCAGAATCTAATTGTGTTAAGTGCAGAGGGTCATTTCCTCTCTAAGACAGCACTCCTTCACTGCCTTCTTCGGAGACTTGACACATGGAAAATTTTAACTCGATTTGTACAGGGAGAATAATGCCAGTTTTAATCCAAGTTGCTTGGAAGGTCATTTAAAAACCATTCCAGGTTGTTTTACTCCCACTCCTAGTATTCTTCAGGCACTTCTCATAAATGCTAATGAATAATTCACCTTGGTAGTATAGACAAACACAGGCTGGTGGTGTTATTTGGAAATCATTCAAATTGACTAATTAGTCATTTCCTTTAGATTTTATTTAACAAAGGAAGAAGGGTTTTGAGATATTTGGTGAATGATACATCATTATGCTACTAAAATCTTAATAACATTAATTTGGAGAAGAGTTGATCACATTTAGTGAAAATGCCTGAATGATTGCAATTGTTTAAAAATTATATCTAGATTTATTACATTCTAGGCAGAATTATATTAGACAGTAAAAAATATCTTAGGTAGAGTTCTAACTGGTCCAATTTGGAGGAATAGATAAGAATCATTTGTTATTAAAAAGTATTAAAATAAAACATAGTAGTTGAACACATCTCTTAAAATCTCTTTAAATACTCTATTATTAACTTATGACCACCTGCTATGTGTGGGATACACTGTTCTAAGTGCTAGGAATAGAGCAGAGAACTGACAGAAAAGTCCTTGCAATTGTGAAACTTAGATTCTAGTGAAATATATTATAAAGATAAAGAAAGGTAATTGTTAGATTAGATAGATATAGCTAGCCAGCTAGTGAGATAGATAGGAATGGATGTCACATAATAATATGTGCTAATGTTGGGCAGATAAAATATATTATGCTCACTTTGTTAAAGATGACGTTGCCCACGTGAGGCCGTCGCCCAGGTGATATTAATGTGTGTTGGGGATCGTTGTAGCCTGGGGTTTGGTTTTGGGATTAAGCCTTTCCCACCCTTTTTGATGTGGGGTGGTACAATCCAATCATGCCTCAGAGAAGTGACTCTACTAGAGACATCCCTATTTTGTATATTGGATTAGAGGTTGTGAAGCTACAATATAAAATGGGGGCAGAACAGAGTTTGTGCTCTTGGTTCCTGAGATTATCATTAGAAGAGAGAGCAGAGGAGAGCAGGGAAAGGCCACGTGGAGGAGGCCAGGAGAGGCAACCAAGATGGTGGAGTGCTGAGTGAGATGCCAGTTTGTGTAGAGTTTGTATTTGGGATAAGGAAGGAGATGGGGAACAGAGGTGAATAAGTCTGGTGAGCTAGAAACCTTTGATTCTAGGAAACTCGGATAAGTCAGTGGCTTTGTGAGCACTGAATGTGACTGGGTTTTGGAGCCCAGTGTGTATTTTTACTTGCCCACCGGGTGCAAGCTAGAATTAAAGACTATGTATGGCCCATCAGTTTTTGGCTCCGCTGTTTCTTTACCGACTGTCAGAATCCAATGCGAACCTGCATAGGCCAGAAGGCTGCTGTGATAGTGGCCCTGGCTCTGAATACTGGCTTTACAGCTAAGTAGAAAATAGCAAATGGCCTGACCTGTGGTGGCGCAGTGGATCAAGTGTCAACCTGGAAATGCTGAGGTCGCCAGTTCGAAACCCTGGGCTTGCCTGGTCAAGGCACATATGGGAGTTGATGCTTCCTGCTCCTCCCCCCTTCTCTCTCTCTCTCTCTCTCTCTCTCTCCTCTCTCTCTTTCTCTCCTTTCTAAAATGAATAAATAAAATTAAAAAAAAAAAGAAAATAGCAAGTGACTGGGTGTATTTTGAGGTATGTTGGGTACTATTTTCAGAAGTGTCAGAAAAAGCCTTTAGAGAAGGGACAATAGAGCAGAGACTAAATATTGAGAAAGAGCCAGCTATGTTAAGATCCAAGCATTCCCAGGCAGTAAAGCTTGGTGTAAGAGCCATGACGTGAGAACAAGTTTGGTGTTTTGAAATCACATGTGTTTGTAGCTTAGTGATAAAAGAGAGTAGTAAAAGAGAAAAAGAGCAAAGTCTGGCTAGGGACCAAATAACGTTGTTTCTTTTGTTTGTCGAACTCTTCTCAGTTATAACAGGGTGTTTCATCCCAGTGATTGATTCATCACATTACTGGAAGGAGTAGGAAAAGTTTGTTCTGTTGTGACCAATGTATCTCCCCTAATGAATTTCCTTTTAAATCTGTAACACTTCCATTTTCATGCTACTGGATGTGAATCTACAATGTACCAATAAAGAAAAATCTCAGAGAACAAAGAAGTGACTTTCTTGGTTTTTAAAATTTAGTGAGAGTTAGAACATAATTGAAATAATACATAATAAAGCATATTTTTGCATTTACCCCTGATGATCATGCTAAGATCCTCCTAGTTGTGTATATGGAGGATATCTGCAGTCTACTTTCCCCCCTTCCAACCAGACCACATGCGGGGAAGGGAAGACAGGTGCCTGACCTGAGCAGCTGCCACCTTTTGTGCAGCAAGACTGTTACAAAGACTTCTCCATGTGTTGCCCCCCCCCCTTTCGCTAGGAAGTAAGGGTCTGTCCTTTTCAAATTGGGCCCTATCTCTACTAGAGGTCACCTAGTAGTCATCAGCCCCAGGGGTCACCAACCAGTAGCCTGAATTATAACACTTAGACTTAGTGGGAGATGTAGTTTAAAAGACATTTTGGAGCCAAATACGGTTAGGCCTTGAGAATAATGCTAAAGGATGTATTAGGCCTTTAATTTTGGAAAAGTTATCATAATATCAGAGGCTAAATCAATGGTATGAATTGAAACACAGCTCTATGCTCTTTACCTTTTATTTTAGTCTTTAATCTCCACAATCTTCTTTTTCTCCTCTTCTTTTTTCTTCTTTTCTATTGCATTAGGCTCTAGTGAACCATCTGGAACAATAAGAAATGTAACTCATGGGTCAAACTTTTAAATGTTTGCATGTCTCGCCTGACTAGGCGGTGGCGCAGTGGATAGAGTGTCAGACTGGGATGCGGAACGACTCAGGTTTGAGACCCCGAAGTCGCCAGCTTGAGCATGGGCTCATCTGGTTTGAGTAAAAGCTCACCAGCTTGGACCCAAGGTCGCTGGCTCTAGCAAGGGGTTCCTCGGTCTGCTGAAGGCCCGCGGTCAAGGCACATATGAGAAAGCAATCAATGACCAACTCAGGTGTCACCACGAAAAACTGATGATTGATGCTTCTTATCTCTCTTCATTCCTGTCTGTCTGTCCCTATCTATCCCTCTTTCTGACTCTCTTTCTGTCTCTGTTTAAAAAAAATAAAAAAAAAATGTTTGCATGTCCCTAGTTTGCTAGTATCACTTTGTCCTTGTCCCACTGGTGATGGGACATAGCCTCTCCTTCTCTCCACACCCCTAAAGAATCTTGAACTACTGTTTCTGCTAGATTCTCAATCACTGCTCTGAATGTAATCAACTGAATACACTTTAGTTTTCATGACATATCACACTACTAGACACTGATGTAAACTCTTTATTCTCTGAAATACCACCTAGTGAAGGCTGTATATGTAATAGATTTTATTGAAGATTTGGAGTTAATGAATGAGAGAAGGGATCCTGGAATGTGTGAAAGATGGATTGATCACAATATGGTACTGCCAAGTTATTAAAAAAAAAATTAGGTAACTTCCCTTATAAGTCTTAGTCATTACCAGCCCTGAAAAATTTTCATTTGTTTTCTCAATCAAGTTTTATTCTCTCACTAAGATGAAGATACCCTTCCCTTCTACTTTTCACAGTCTTCCCCTAAGCTTGCTTGTCCCACAGAGCAGTTTATCTACCTCCCTGATTCATTCGCAATCCAAACGAAACAGACTCTAAGAACTGTCTGTATTAGTTAGGCTTCTCCAGAGACACAAAGCCAATACAATGTATACATATATCAATTGAAAGAGATTTATTTTAAAAAATTGGCTCATGTGATCATGGACTCTTGGTGAGTCCAAAACATGATGGGGGGCACCAGCAGGCTGGAGACTTAAGAAAGAGTTGTAGTTTGAGTCCAAAATGTCTGTTGGAGAATCAGGAAAAGCCCGTGTTTTGTATGAAGACCGAAGGCAGTTGTTGGGGAATTTCTTCTTGCTTGGGTGAGGTCAGCCTTTTGTTTTATTCAGGCCTTCATTTGATTAGATGAGGCCCACTTATATTATGGAAAATAATCTGCTTCACTCAAAGTTCACTAATTTAAGTGTATATGTTATCCAAAAACAACATCGTAGAAACAACTAAAATAATATCTGACCAAATATCTGGGCACTCCGAGCCAGACAAGTTGATATATAAAACTAATCACTACATTATCCAAAATCAAAAGACATATGAGAGAGTTTTGCCAAATAGAGTTCTCTCCTCTATGAGTTTATACAGCAAGCTCTTAAACTTATTGCTCTTCTCAGTACAGAAAATTTCTTATTTATCAGTAGTTACTGGTTTTCTCTCTCATTTATCAAGACAATTGGGAACTTGGAAGGTGCAGGTATGTGTGTTTATGTGTGTGTATGTGTATGTGTGTGTGCATATAGTGAAAATGTGATTCAATTTGGAAAGGTCAGTCTGATGTTAAAAAAGAAAATGCTGTTCAATCTTAACAATCAATTTTCAAAAATTTTGATTACATTTAGACTATTAACTACCTCTATATTTTGATGTAAAAACTTTGAAGTTAAAAAATAACAGAAACTTGCTTTATTTTTCCCTCTTTTTCTCCACTCCCTCAAAGATAATTTATATGTGGAAAATCCAAAGGGACTGTTTTTGTTCTACCTTACAGTAAGGAAAGTTTTACATAGCAAATGAAAATGATTGGCAGCCCTGGCCGGTTGGCTCAATGGTAGAGCATCGGCCTGGCGTGCGGGGGACCCGGGTTCGATTCCCAGCCAGGACACATAGGAGAAGCGCCCATTTGCTTCTCCACCCCCCCCCTTCCTCTCTGTCTCTCTCTTCCCCTCCCACAGCCAAGGCTCCATTGGAGCAAAGATGGCCCGGGCGCTGGGGATGGCTCCTTGGCCTCTGCCCCAGGTGCTAGAGTGGCTCTGGTCGCAATAGAGCGACATCCCAGAGGGGCAGAGCATCGCCCCCTGGTGGGCAGAGGTCGCCCCCTGGTGGGCGTGCCGGGTGGATCCCAGTCGGGCGCATGCGGGAGTCTGTCTGACTGTCTCTCCCCGTTTCCAGCTTCAGAAAAATACAAAAAAAAAAAAAAAAAAAAAAAGAAAATGATTGGCATTGGTAGCTTTCATTTTTTAAATAAAGGCGAATGTAGACCTTAGAATATTTTTTAAGATAGTGTGCTATGATAAAGAATTCATGGAAACATAAAAGGTAAATAAATTTAAGTCTAAAATTTTACAAAATAACATCCACTGTGAAATGTTGCAGTCTTAGCAACTCACTCTTTTATCATAAAGGATAATGTGCACTCTACTTATACTTAATCTTATTGTTTTTATTATTTGCAAATTCCTTGATTGAAGTTGGGTTGATAATATAAAAGTGTTTGTTGAAAATTCTTTTATTCTTCTTTTCAAGTCCTGCATTTTGATTTGTGTGTATATCTGTCTGAATGTCTATTACTAAGGTGAACTTAATTTTAAATATATTTCTATACATATACATAAAAGTCTGAATTTACAATGCAGATAAATTGAGAAAGCAATTTCTTTTTGCAGCACAATAGTATATATAATACAGCTAAACACAGAACTTTCCTGGCTGAAGGGGGAGCAGGTGTTGAGGTGAAAAGGTAGAGGAGAAAAGTAGAAATTTTCGTGGCCTACATCTTGCCCCATGTGGCAGCTTCCTGCAAATACACCTTTCAAATTACTAACATAGGAGGGAATGTAGATAGCTCTATCCAGGAGAAACAATCCTCAAAGTGGCTTTTCTTAGCTGGATATTGAGTTCATTTAAAATATATCTTAATTTCTGTTCATTGAAATTTCTACTCATCATGATAAAATACCACCCAAGTGAAACCTTCCCTCCAATTTTTCCCTTGAAGGGAAGAAATGATTGCTGCCTATCATGTTGTACCAGCATGACATTTCTCCATGGCTGGGTGCTAGCCACATTGTATTTTATTTTACTGTGATCTCTTTATGCCAGATTCCATCTTACCTTTGTATCTAAGAAGCATACAGTGCTTGGGTCAGAGTTATGTGTGACCAATGAAAACACTTATAGTTATAGAGTAAATTTTTTAAATTAAATATGTCAGGTTCACCTGCACAGAATAGAATAAGTAACTTTGATTTTAAGTTTCCCACAATGTACTATTTCTCCCCTTCAAATTCAGTCGGAATAGACTGATATGTTATCAAATTAAAAATAATGTTCTTCAATTACAGAATAAATTAAAATTAATATTTTCTTAATGCTTAAAATTATATGTGCTTCTTGAAATAAGTGAGATATTTGAGAGATTAGGATATTAGACCTGTCAAATAATTAGTGTTAGAATCATTGAAACATTTTTTATTATTTTAATATGTTTCAAATTAGAAATTAAAGAGAAATAGTGGATATAAAAAAGTAATGAGAATAAAACAATCTTGTAATCAAAATTGCAGCTTCTTTATTCCTCTATCTATATAAAGTAATGGAGAAAATTTGAAGGTAATTATAAGAACAAGAAGTTTAATAGATTCTAAAATCATGGGATTGGAAATTGCATTCTAAAATCCATCCTCCATGAGCATTTTGAATGAAATATAGCTTTGATTTGTTTCTGGATCACAAAGGTACAAAACAATTATATTTCTGAGTGATTGGGGGGCAGGGCATTTAAAAGAAGATTGACTCATAGTTCTTTTTCTTGGATGCAATCAGAGAACCAGCTTTGAAAACACTTGTATAATTTCTTTTATTTAAAATTTTTCTAATAACATGAACATTTGGGCAAGAAAAGGTTCATATGGAAGAGTGGGGATCATCACTATAGTGCAGCTAAAGGAAATGAAATTCTGTGGTAGATTGCTCTACATTGCTAGGAACTTCCACTGGGTGGATTGGAATGTGCTGTACAGGCTACAACATGCTATGTGATTCCCATTTCCTGTTCTTCTAAAAGAAACATTGCAGGAAAAATATGTTTCATTCTTGTTTAATAATTAAACAGAAAAGAACTTCATTCAGGGTTTTTTCTTTCTCTTTCTGATTCTATGTTATGAAAAGAATGAAAGAAATGTCCTTAAGAAGACAACTACTGAAACTTCTGGCATTTTTAAAGCATATATGGAGGCTGAGTAGTCAGAGTATTAATTCCTTAAGAATGCATAGTTATAATTTAAAAACTTAAGGAATCTTTTAAGGGGAATTGACCTGAAGTAGCAGAAGCACAAAAAATTCTAGAAAATGTCTAAAGTAAAAAGTTGAATAATTAAGAAAGAGACATCTGATCAAACGCTGTATGAACCATTAGGACTGAAATAGATAAAAAATAGTTAACATTTACTGAGGAAGATACCAATTTATTTTTGAGTGTCATAATCTTTTTAAATATTCTTTTACAGTTATGTGCTTAACAGTTTACCATTTGTTTATTTTAGATATTTAAATGGATTTATAACATTTATTAAAAATAATAATCAGTATTTATTTTTATACTAGCTGTAATGAACCATGGCACACACACGCAACCACCTTCTTCCCTCCACACACACACACACACACACACTGACAGAGCCGTTGGCTTATGTGTATTTTGGCTACAGATAAGCACCGCTGCTAGTATAAAGAGTCAAATATAATCACAAGAAAATATGTAAGAGCATAAAAATGTTTCTTGAATGCCAACACTAAAAATTCAAATCCCAGTGCAGGCATTTTGGGCAGAAGGAATAAGTATAGCATATCGAAAGCTTCTGGCTAGTGTCTGGCCTGGCTCTTTTGTACATCCTTTCTGACTGGCCAGTATTTATGCTGTTCTGGTTTTTGACAGTTTTTTATGTCATTCATGGTAATATATAAAATTATAGAGTGACGGACAACTCTTAAGAAGTGTTCACAAGCTTACTTACATATATGATAGCCTAGAAAAAGATATAGTGCATATTCACAAGTTGCAGCATTGTTTGTTTTGGGAAAGATAATAGGAACAATGTAAATGCCCATCAGTAAGGGAATTAATAAATTCTGGTACACTCACACTTCAGTATAGTATGCAACAATAAAAATGAATGAGGTAGATCTATTTGTATTCTTACATAAAATCTATATGATATAGTCTTTTTTTGTGACAGAGACAGATAGAGAGGTAGATGGACAGGAAGTGAGAGAGATGAGAAGCATCAATTATTTGTAGCAACACCTTTGTTGTTCATTGATTGCTTTCTCATTTGTGCCTTGACCGGGTGCTACAGCAGAGTGAGTGACCCCTTGCTCAAGCCAGCAACCTTTGGGCTTAAGCCAGCAACTATGGGGTCATGTCTACAATTCCATGCTCAAACCAGCAATCCCGCGCTCAAGCCAAGGACCTTGGGTTTCTAGCCTGGGTCCTCTGAGTCCCAGTTCAATCCTCTGTCCACTGCACCACTGCCTGGTCAGGCTATATGATATAGCCTTTATTGAAAAAAATAGTTTAAAAAATATCTACAGGTTTAATTATTAGGGTAAAAAAACCCAAAACTTAAGAAATTAGTACCCTCATGCATCTATGTAAATTCAGAGACAATGGTCCTGGAAGATTAAACCAATGACAGTGATTATCTTTATTGATGGTACATGATACATGGAGACAGAACTGGTTCTCAAAAGGGACTTAGATATTCCCAGTGTCTTCATTTTTACAAGGGGAATGCATTTAACTAATTTTTAAAAATAAACTTGCTAAAGGTTTTAGAAAAGAGGCAAGATCTTGAAAGGGTGTTTGGCTATGTACTATGTGCTTTTCTCCTTCACGCCCGAGTAATATCCTTCAAATATGGCCCTGTCTGTAGGGACAGGACCAGGTAACTGACTTCATGCAAAACCCTCCACTTATTGATGCAACTAAGTGTGTTGGGTAATTAGTGATGTGTCACTTCCCTAAATATGAACCATTTTGAAAGAGTTGCACTCTTGATAAGTAACAATCTATCTGGATGTGGCAATCCTTGTCTTCTACCTCAGCAGTTACATGTGGTTCTTATTGACTAATGAATGCAAAACATATATTTGTCAGAGGACGCATACGATTTTATAAAACCAGGTATAGACATATATTACAAAGTTAATATGGGAGACTGGAACACATGATCCATTGAGTATAAATGTTCTGATTTTGGTGAATCAGCATACTTGATGTTAGATGGATTGAACCATGGACAATGGCAGAGAAGAAATGTTAATAATAACTCTTGGCTGTAACACTTCTTTTGTGAGAACCTTGGCTTACCTTCCTCTGACAAGCATAGACTTCTTGGTTACATACTTATGCGCTTTCTTGTAACTGTGATTTTTAATGCCAATTGGATAATAAATTGTCATCTTTTAATATACAATAAACTTTAAGAGGGCAGGGACCATGAGTCTTTTCAGTCATCTCTATATATGCACGATGCTTAGTAAGTAATTGACAAATGAATCAATGAATGAAGTAAATACAATAGCTGAATTTATATGATGAGGGAAAGCAAAATTTTTAATAAAATTTTACTTAATTCCTTTTCTCTGAAAATAGAGATGAGGCCACTTTGTAAAGTGTAGAGCAATTTAAATGTCATTATTGCTGTTTTATGAATATAATGAAAGTAAGTATCTACTATATGCCACTCAGTCTATAAGTAAAAGATATGATGATGATGAATAAACTGTTCCACAAATAACTGAAATCACAAGGAATTTTATCCTGGGGACTTCTCACAAATGTGATCAACTCCAAAAGCTAGGGAGCTACATGATTGCTATGCTACCACCATACCATATCTTGGCTTTGACACTCAGCCGGCACTGGCAGAGCCCTAGTAGTGACTGATAACCACCCCTTAAACAGAGCTTAGTTTGTACCAGGCACTTATCTGTGGTCTTAGTATGTACTAACTCAATAATTTTTTCCTAATTAAAGAAGTAATACCTACTATTTATTTTAGAAAACTTAAAATTATAAAGGACTGAATTTCTGATTATACTTACTAAACCTCTCACTTTAATACTTATGAAGTTATTTAGTTCTTGGAGGGTTACATCAAATCTTTTAAAATATCTATCTGAGAGGATGCAAATATAGTCATATGTATTTTATTTTCTTTTTCTTTTTTTTTTAAGTGTGAGGAGGGGAGATATAGAAGCAGAATCCCACATGTGTCCTGACCAGGATCCACCTGGCAATCCCCATCTAGGGCTAATGCTCAGACCAAGTGAGCTATCCTCAGTGCCTGAGGCCAAAACTCAGACCAACCAAGCCACTCCCTGTGGGAGGGGAAGAAGGAGAGAAGAAGGAGAGGGAGGGAAGAGAAACAGGTGGTAGCTTCTCAAGTGTGCCCTGACTAGGGATTGAACCCTGGACACCTGCAGTTATAAGTATTTTCATAATTAATATATTTGACTTTGCTTTTGTCATGTCTTATGAATTTTGGTTTTTTATTTGTTTGGTTTTATTTTGCCTACTTTGGTGGTTTCCTTATTTTTCTGTGTTTCATTATAAGGTTATATATTTATTTTTAAAGCTTCTAAACATATTTGGAAGATAAACATTTTATTTTTAATTCTAAAGGTTATGTTTAGATTATGATATACATAATTCAATCTGTATTTCTTTAATTTTTAAAGACAAGCACAAAAGGAAGACATTTATTGTCTCTGATGCCTAATGGACAATTTAGCTGGTTCACCAGTGTTATGCCACATTCTAATCTTTGTTAGTTGTCAGTAGTTGTAGATTTAGTACAATTATACAATATAATTTTAACCCTGTAAACATTTTTCATTACTTGTTTTTCTATTTACCACTGACACACATAACCACTACTATAGATGTAATTCATAGTCATATCTGTAAGCATATTTTATTTGATAATAATATCATTTAGTAACAAAATAAATACTCATTGTATATTCTCTATAACTCTCTGAGGAAGTTACTGTTTTTATCTCTATTTTCATAAAGAAAGCACTAAAATTAAAAGAAATCCAGCAAGTCACTCAAGGTCAATAAATGAAACTGAAAGTGCCCAACTTGAGATTTGAATGCAGCACTCAGACAAGGAAGCCTGAACTCTCATAAACCACACCATACCACTGTGGGTGGAGCACAGAGCACATTCCTAGCAGCTGTGGCTGATGCAATGCTGTGAGAATACTCCAGCTCTCAGAAGCCTCCTAGGCACACCCAGGAAGGAAGCTCGCCCACAATAAGGAGGTGACTTAGTGCCAACCACACAATTCCCTGATCTTTTCAGCCATTGGCTTTGAAGGACATGCTGTAACATCCTATTGGCTGAACGGCGGCATTGGGGGTAGGAGGATGAACGGAAGCTAGGCTTGCATTGCCAAGTGGCCGCTGGAACGGCAGGGAGTGCCTGCTAAGCCTCTGGTGGGTTCACTGACCTTTTGGGGCATAGGGGTGAATGCCATCATGCTCTCTGGAACAGAGATGGAAATGCTGACTGCCACTGCCATGTGGTCCTCTTTTGGACAGTGTAAGACCTTCCAGGATGGTAGGGATGAGGGAGGTGGCTGAGGTCTCCTGTGCATGGACTGATTTCCTGGCCTACGACCCGAGTGAGCACTGGCTCCTTTGTTGGATGGACTTACAGATTTTGGACAATGTGAAATACCCTGATGGGGTGGGGGGCGGCTTTGCTGGGGTCCCTTCCCCTGCTTTGGGAAGCTTTTCCCATAGCTAGAAAGAAGGTTGAGGACATTTTGTGCTTTTGACAAAGTACTCAGAGACTGGTGAAGTATACCTCTGTAATTGTTGAAATTGTATGATTTGTCATGTTGTTGTAATTTGTGTAATGTGCCTTGCAACCATATGCAGTTCGCAGCCCATGGCAAGCCATTCGTTCTGTGTTTGGATGCTGAGACCTTTGTGGGAAGGGGGCGTGCATGGACCTACGTCCATTTTTTACAATCAAAATGGAACTGTGTTTGTGGTTCTGTGTCACTGAACCTGGTCCCCAGAGTCGGGTTTTTGCGTCTCCATCATCCTTACCCCAGCAGAACTTGTCCACATACCACCATAGGGATGCTGTCTATACCTACACCCTCTAATGTAGCACTTCATTTTTTTTTCAAAATATAGTTATGAGGTAGGTAATATATGATAGACAGGCTGTTGAATAATAGGGTAAGCTCTTGCCCTCCTTGCCCCAAATCTGATGCTGAAAAGGTTCATCTAAAGAAGACATGGTGTTAAAGAGTAATAAAGAGAAGTATTAAGTTATAGAAAATTTTCTGACAAGAGCTGTGCTTACTCTGGGCTTCAGGACAGGCTCTGCAGACAGAGGGACTGTTTTGGTAGACCTGCAAGGTGAGGATTTAGGTTGATGAGAAAAAAACTGAAAGAAAGTGAATATGGCTGGAGAGTCCCATTTTTGCTGGGAAAATGAATATGGCAGATTTAAGAAAGAAAGAGGGATAAGAAATGAGATGTAAGAGGTGCCCATAGATTAGTTAATAGGACTTGTCACTGCCCTGGACTTTTGCTGTTAGCTCAAGATTTTTCCTTTTTTAGTTCATAGAGCTGTTGCTGGTTTGTGTCTTTTTTGTATCTGTTCATGGGTATTAGCATGTGGTGATGTTTAGAGCAGGCATACAGAGCACTGGAAATCTGCTGTCATGTTATTGTAAAATTTAAAATGAAAATTTAGCTTCTAAAAGTATTTGCTATGTCAAAAAGGAAAGTCTAAGAAGGCAGCTCTAAATTTACATTTGTTCAGCTGTTGGAAACGATGAGGAACTCAGTGAAGCTCAAACCCCCATCAAGTTATTAACATGTTCTTATTGGTTTTTGAAGGGGCAGTCTCTAAAAAAGTCATCAGAATATTAATGAAAGTTTTATGATGAAATAAAAATTCTACAGCTAGAACAAAAAACATACATTAACCAAAAATAAAGGTGTGGTACAATTTCCATGGCTACTAAAATATTATTCTGGTTTTTGTTATGCTTAGAAGTGAAATGGATAGCTTGTAAAGAAGTATATGGAGTTTAGCTTAGTTACATTGGTTAAGAAGAAGCACAAACCTCACTTTTTCATTTTCTGTAATCTAAAATGGTGAACTATTTGAATCTCTAGTCTATGAGATGAACATTCTAGTAAGAGTATTGGCCCTATGAATGCAATATAGAAGGAAAACGATCACTAAAGTCCAAACAGAACATAATATGCATAGTATTCTATACATTAATTATTTATGCATAGGAACCATGGACCCTCACAGTTATAGAAATTCAAAACTAGCAAGTGTAATGAATAGAAATCAACTTCTCATTTTCATATATTTACAAAATAAATATATTTTAGCTTAAAACAAGTAATTGAAAGCTTGACTTCAGAGAAGCAATATAAGTGATATAATGTATGTAACTTGTATAATGAACTCCTAGATATGCTTATCTCACTTCCTTACCTTCCACCAAAGAATAAAACAAAGCAAAACACACACACACACACACACACACACACACACACACACACACACCAAATAAACCACAACGTTATACTTCAAGGTGAAAATTCTTGAGAGTGGAAATGGTGCCATGTAAGCTATGCTAAGATCTAAAAAAGGAGTTTAAAAATTTTAGAACTAGACAAAATATTGTTCTGAGAGATGAATGCAGTAAAGATTTGTGGAAGATCTATAAATAGTTTCTTCAGAATTTTGTTGTTTCTAATATTTATTTTTTAAGTGAAATAAAATTTATTTTACTGAATAAAACCAGGCACATGCTAATTATGAAATCAGAAGCAGAGAAGTGATGAAAAGCATGGGCTCTAGATTTAGACAGTGTGAGGTCCTAACTCTGTCATTTATAAGCAAGCATTTTACCCATCTTCTCAGTTTCCTAATGTGTTAAAATAAGAACAAAAATATCAAATTCTCAGATTGTTTTCAAGGTTAACCCAGAGTATCTGCAAAGATTTTGGTTCAGTGGCAAAAATTATTAGATAATGAAGATGACAACAAGGATGATATAATTAGAATGATAATGTAGGAAGAGGACCTTAATTAAGTGGAGTTGTATAATCATTCCTTCTTTTTAAATGGTTGCTTGGTATTATTCTTGAGTTAGAAATAATTAGGAAGTAAAAGATGCCAACCTTGAGACAGAAGCAAGGGCTGCCACATTCAGAAAGAGCAGTGGTAAGGCTGGGGATGAGCCCTGACATCAAGTAACTTTCAGTTGAACCCCTGTTGGGTAGTTAGACTTTAGAGCAAGTAGTTGAATCATGGGCCATCAAATCTGGGAACTTGCCTCTCCATGTCTGCTCTTGGAGACACAGCTGCTATTTGCCTTCTTCTGAATCCTCCCCAAAATGATTTATCTACTTGGCCTCCAGGAAACTTTTTTTTCTTGGTTTTTCCTATTTCATGACTATAATTTCTCAGTCTTCTTTGCACGGTTATTTTTTACACTCCCAACCTCTAAGTAATGGAATGCCTTAGGGCTCTTTTCTTGGAATTCTTTCTTTCTTTATTCTGCACTCACTCTGTAGGTAAGCTTATCTAGGTAGGTGTTTCAAATATATACTATACCCTGATAATGGTCATCTTTTCATCTCAATCTTGACTTGTCCCCTGAACTCTAGATTCCCGTCTCTAGTCATCCACTCATCATTTAGACTTGTATATCTAATCAGCATCTAAAACTTAACTCAAGCAAACAGAGGAATAGTTTCTGCACAGCTAAGGTAACCATCAACAAAATTTAAACACACACTTAACAGGAGAACATATTCACTGATACCTCTAGTAAGGGATTACTATCCAAAATTTATAAAGAACTTACAAAGCTCAACACCAAAAAAATAAACAATTCAACTAAAAAAATGGGCAAAAGACTTAAAAAGACACTTTTCTAGAGAGGACATACAGATGGCCAATAGACATATAAAAAGATGGTCAACATCACTAGTCATCAGAAAAATGAAAATTAAAACCACAATGAGACATCATCTTACACCTGTCAGAATGGCAATCATTAATAAATCAACAAACAAGTGCTGGAGAAGGTGTGGAGAAAAGGGAACCCTCATGCACAGTTGGTAGGAATGCAGATTGATACAGCCATTGTGGAAAACAGTATGGACTTACCTCAAACAATTAAAAATGAAACTGCCTTTTGACCTAGCAATCCCTCTTCTGGAAATTTATTCTAAGAATCTCAAAACACTAATTCAAAAGAATATATGCATCCCTATATTCATTGCAGCATTATTTACAATAACCAAGATCTGGAAACAGCCCAACTGCCCATCAGTAGTTGAGTAGATAAAAAAAAAGCTGTGATATATTTACACAATGAAATACTTTGTGACCATAAAAAAAGAGAAGTCTTACCTTTTGTGACAAGCTGGAAGGACCTGGAGAGTGTTTACTAAGTGAAAGAAGCCAGTCAGAGAAAGACAAGTATCATATGATTTCACTCATACATGGAGTCTAATAAGCAAAATAAATTAACAATGGTACAGTATAATGTTAATGGTGAGGAAGATAGAGGGGGAGAGCAAAAAAAGATTTATGGCCACAGGCAATGATGTGGAGATTGTGGGGTGGGGAGGAGGAGACGAGTTAGTGGTGATAAATGGTGATGGACAAAGACTTGACTTGAGGTGGTGAACACACAATACAGTGTACAGAAATGTGTTGTAAAATTGGGCATCTAAAACCTGTATAATCAGGTTAACCACTATGACACTAGTTAAATTCAATTAAAAGAAATAAAAGACTTTCACACCAAATATTATCCATTCCATATTTACTAACTCATTAAATTACAATTCCATTTTTTAGTTGCTCAGGTCCCAAAATTTGTATTCATCCTTGATTTGTATTTTCTTTTGTCATACCCTAAATCTAATCCACCAAAATATTTTATCAATTTTATTTTCAAACACAGTTGACCTTTGTACACTGCAAGAGTTAAGGGCACCAATCCCTTATGCCAGAGATTCTTAAACTTTTTGAAGTTGGGGCACATTTAATATCCTACAAGTAATTGTAGGCACATTATATATAAATTTCTGAGAAATACATTATAATAATTAAGTCAAATACTAAAGAAAAATTTAAAGTACAAGCGTGCTTTTATGATAATTAAACAAAATAAATACAACAAAATTAAATTTATTCTGACATTAAAAACATTTTTATGTTACATTTTTTGAGTTATGCTTGCTTTTAGAATTTGTAAAAAAGAGGGGTTAAAAATAAAAAAATGACAAAGAAGTTATCTTTGTGTATGTGTGTGTGTGTGTGTGTATACACACATTTTTAGTAAGATTTTGTATATTTGGCAGGTCCTAGTGCAAATGTGTTGTTTTTTCATTCTTGTGTTTATGAGAAACATAAGCCTGATGTGTCCTAGTGATTTCTTCAATGTTTGGGCATATATTTGAAAGGCAAACTCTCATTTCCTCATCAATACATTGATAAATTCCTCTCTTTTTACTCTTAATTGTGTTGAGTGCAGAAAACCCCCACCATACATATCATCTTAACTTTACACCGAACAAAGGATAGAAGAAACTTACCTCTAGTCTTTCCAGGGAACATGAAAAGTAGTGTAAACAATTCAGCACCACAGTTTAACAGCCTTTTGCAACCTTAATCAGGCACTAGGTGGGGGGTTGGGCAGACTGTCAGCTTACAGTCAATTTCCCATACTTCTGTCCCCCAAAAATCTAAACTCCAAAAACTCTGTTGGTTTTTTGGTTCCCAACAGGCACATATTTCTCTGGAATACCATAGGATGCACTTGGAAATCTAGGGCACACCAGTGAACCCTGGCGCACACTTTGAGAAACTGCTTTATGCAGTTGAAAATCCATGTGTAACTTTTGACTCCCTCAAAACTTAACTACCGAGATCCTACTGTTGACAGATGCCTTAACGATAACAGGGTCGATCAAAACATATCTTGTAAGTTATATGTATTAATACTATATTCTTCTTTTTTTTTTTTTTTTCATTTTTCTGAAGCTGGAAACAGGGAGAGACAGTCAGACTCCCGCATGCGCCCGACCGGGATCCACCCGGCACGCCCACCAGGGGCGACGCTCTGCCCACCAGGGGGCGATGCTCTACCCATCCTGGGCATCGCCATATTGCGACCAGAGCCACTCTAGCGCCTGGGGCAGAGGCCAAGGAGCCATCCCCAGCGCCTGGGCCATCTTTGCTCCAATGGAGCCTTGGCTGCGGGAAGGGAAGAGAGAGACAGAGAGGAAAGTGCGGCGGAGGGGTGGAGAAGCAAATGGGCGCTTCTCCTGTGTGCCCTGGCCGGAAATCGAACCCGGGTCCTCCGCACGGTAGGTACTATATTCTTCTTATAAAATAGTATTATGTACTATATTCTTCCTAGAGAAAAGAAAAGGTTATTTAAAAAATCATAAAGAGAAAATACACTTACAATACTATATTTATTCATTAAAAAATAATCTTCATATAATTGGACCCACACAATTTAAAGTCATATTGTTCAAGGGTCAACTGTACATACATAACATGACCTCCATCACCACTTATATCCTACTCTATTTTCAGCTGCCCCAGTTCAAGCTTCATCTTCCCTCTCCTGAATTAAAACGATAGCTTCCTAAATGCTTTACCTGCTGCAACCCTTGCCCCTCCACCATCTATTCTCAAAATAACAACTAAAACTGACCTTTTGAAAAGTAAGTTACATAATATCACTTCTCTGATCAAAACACTCTAAGACTGTCAACATCACCCAGAATAAAACTGACCCAGATTGACCAAATTCCCCATTTCCTGTTTGACTCACTTCCTGTCACTTTCTCCATGGTTACTGTTCGCTAAACACATTGCCTTCTTTGTCCTCTGACACTCCAAGTATGTTCCTCTCTCAGGCCTTTTGAACTTATTTAGAGCTCTGCCTAACATGGCAATTCTCCCAAAATACCCAAGGACTTGCATCCTCACTTCATTCAGGGCACCTTCTCTCAGATCATCCAAGAAGATTCCCCTGTCCAGTCAGTTCTAAATAGCATCCCCTTCAGGCCTTACCCTCTTGTCTTGAATGGTTTTGCTTCTCAAAACATAACATAGTCTAGATAGTTTATCATTTTGTCTTTTTTGGTCCATAGCTATATTACTGATACATAGAAAAGTGCCTGTCTCATGGTTGAAAAGAATAAAAAATATTAAATGAGTGAATACCTGGAGTAGAATATCAAAGGGCAGTTTTACTCTGCCAGTGGGAGAGAATATCTTTCAGTGCTTGAGTGGGATCTTTGGAACACAAGCTGAGTTGAGTAGCAAGTACTTAGAATATAATCACGGCTAGTAAGGATCCAATAAACGTCTGTTTTAAACAAATCTGTGTTATGGTTTAGAATATGTCAATACCTTATGAAGCATTTCTTTTTAAGGTCATGCTTTTCTCAGTCAAAAGGAATTTTCAGCATCATTTTTGTGAACAAAAAGTAGCCCCATACATTACCTGTGAAAAGCTGGTAAAGTTTTCTTAAAAAATGTATTCATCTCGTTTCTGGGACAGAAGGCAGTTTGACTACACATTAAAATAAGATTTTGGAGCCAAGGAAGTCTCTTCTTCCCATCTCCCTGAGGTCTCTATTCTCCCTTCCAGTAAGATCTTTAGACATAAGCCTAGCTAAACAAAGTAAACTGCACATATATTAATAGGAAAACAGCTGTTGAGCTGTTTCAAGAGCAATATCACCAACTAATATTAGGGCAATATATTTCAGTCTCTGAAGACAAAGAGCTTTTCAGTTCATCTTTGCATTATAACATTTGCACATTCATAAAATGAGAGGGAGGGGAAGGTATTTAAAAATCAAGAATTGGAGCCCTTGACAGGAAACTTTGAGTTAGGATTCTGATCATTCACTCTAGAAGGGAAAATAACAGAACAAAGACCATCTTAACCAGTATTTGTAAAGCCTTTTGCTTATTTTCTTATCTGTTTTAACCAACATAATTTCCAAGTAGTTATTCATAAGACTTACAAGCATGGGGTCAAATCTGGCTGTTACCAGCCCCCCGGGCCAGGCTCCTCTGGGCTCCCAGCTTGGAAGGTCTCTGTCGGGTCTCCTCCCCCCGTGCCTCCCTGTCTCTCTTGTTCACTCATTTCAAGTTCTCTTGATTCCAATAATTTTCCCTTATATCTCCAATATATAAATACATTCATTTTGGCCTGTGAAACACAAAGTGTACCTTTTCCATTACTTCAGCTTATATATACTTTCTAAGTGTGTGTAGTGAGTGTGTACATGTGAGTGTATGTGAGTGTTTTGTGTCCTCCAACTAATTTGTAAGGTTGTTGAGAACACAGAGTAGATTTTTTTATACAGGCCATTTCTCAAAGCATCTCACAGTGCTGTGCATGCAGATAGCCTCCCTAGAGTCTCACTGGGGAGGTGGGTGTATGTAAGGGGATGCAGTATGATGTTAATAATGAGGAGCTTAAGCTTTGCAGTCTGGATCTTCTGTCTACCTGATGTGTGACTTTTGCCAAATTAGCACATAATGGGAAATAAAAATGTCTTTCTCAAGAGGTGGTTGGAAGTATTTAGAGATAATGCATATTAATTTGATTAGTTTATAGCCCAATAAATAATAAGTTCTTTCTAAATACTGACCTGAAAGTGAGTGAGTATAAAGTTATTGAGGGATTATATGTGGTTATTGTACAGTAAGATTGAGTAGCTAATGTCTTTGAAGGCTGAATCTATCTATTGTGATACCACAATCTAAACTAAAAATCAAAATGGCTGTCTGTGGAGTAAGACAGTCCTGAGTTCAACTCCACCATTCACTTGTACCTGATTAAAGATATGCTTAAAGACTTTCCTGTATTTTCCTTATGAAAACATTTGTGCTTTTCTCATAGAAATGTTATGATGATCAAATGGGAATACTATGAGAGATGCCCTGAGGAGTTAATAACTGTGAATTTGTTCATCTATTTCTGGACCTGATCGTTTTTTGAGCTCTGATGATTGAATCCCATTTCAGCTCAGTACCTTGACTCTTCAGTTCCTGTGGTAGAGACAACTTGCTGACTGCCCACCTCTGCTCTCTGCCTTAGAATGAACAGCTAAGCTACATGTCCTAAGCTCCCATTCCCTCAGTGCGATTGCAATCTTTCCAATGGAATGGGGGCAGAAGTGCTGGGTGCTGCCTTGCAGAATGCCTATAAAGACCTCTCACTCATTCTCCAGTGGTCAGTCTCCTTTCTCCAGGATGCTGATGGTGACTGTCTATCTGGGGATGAAGGAGAAAAAAAAATGGCAGGGGGCCTGACTTCTAGGATGACCAGATAAAAGCCATTTCACTAACCTAAAAACCAGCCCAGGACTTTGACATTTAAACAAATTATAATAAACTTCTTTTTCATCAGCAACTGAAAGTCTGGAATCTGTTACTGCATACTAGCCTCTCTATTCTGATACGCTCTTCCTAACCTACCCTCCAAATTCCCATGCCTAAAAGCTACTATGTGATATTAAGCACTCTCTGAGTGTCGATACTATTTCTACTAGCAGGAAATAAGTGTCTATTCCTAGACCTGTTGATTATGAAGGTCAAAATGGTCATATCTTTTTGTTCCTTTTTTATTAGTAATGATAAAAATTCTCATATATTACTGATGACTTACTTTTTGTCTTTGGAGCATTCCTAGTCATATAATTTGTTCATTATTTTATTGAGTTATTTATTTTTTTTCTTTTGGAAAGTGAAAAGCATTTTACATATAATCATTCTTATCTCTTGTTATATTTTGTTATTTTTGATAACAAATATTTAATGTTTTATAGTGATTAAGTTAAACAATCTTTTTTATGGATTTTTCTTCTGCTTTCTTCTTCTTCTGTTTTAAAAGCCATCCCCAACTCTTAAGAGTAGAAATGCATATTTTCTTATTAAAAAACAAAAATAAAATGTGAGTCTGCATGCACACTATACAACCCATACTTGCTTTCTGAGCTATCATATCACCTTGCATTTCAATGTATTTAGCACTGACCAATAGCATCTTTTTAGAAACAATTTTATCTTAGTCACTTTCTTTTTATTTCTAATTAAACATATGGGATTTAAGTGACTTGAGGAATATTGTCTTCTCTAATATTCTAACTTGTATTTTTTCAGTATATCTCTTATATCTCTTTAAGTTCTTTGTTTAACTTATTAATGTTCTTACCAATGCTTTGAAGATTTCATTAACACGCTGTTTACCCCTTCAGATGTTATTAGTAAAGATGGTCCAATAAAACAGAGTTAAACTGATCCTCCATTATCTGATTAGCCAGTCTGCACACTCCAACCTGACACGTTGCTATATTACATTCATCTCATGTTTGCTATATTCAGATACTTAAGATCTACGTATTCAGCTAATTTAATTTAGTTATCAAGATTTCATGAGATGCTGTATCCAGCACTTTACTATATGCACTATCAAGATATAATATCAAATAATCATCTACCACATTTCTTTAACTAATATAATCTTTGTGATTTCAGCTAAAAAGTTTCTAGTTAGTTTAATCAGTTTTATTTTTTGTGAATCTAGGCTATTTATTGCCAGTGGCCTTGTTCTTTCAGAGTTGCATTATCTCCTAGAAGCAGTCTGGATAAATTTTCTTCACTATAGGGCTTGGGACAAAACATTGAGAGGTTTAGGGGGAAGTTTAGCAGGAACTATTTGATCAAAGGAGTAATCTATTCCAACATCAATCAATCAATCCACCAATCAATCATTTTGCAAGTCTGCATTGAATCAAGCATACTCACAGTCCTGAGTGCTAGAGGGGATATAGGCATATAAAACACAGATTGTTTTAGTCAGTGTTCTTTTAGTTGCAAGTCACAGAAGTACAACTCAAGCTAGTTAAAGTACCAAAGAGAATTTATTGGAAGATTCTGGGTTAACTCACAGAAGTAAAGGAAGCAATATTATAGCTATGAAATAGGCATATCAGAAATGAAATAAAAACCTATGATTTGATACCTTGAAGTCATGTCTTTCTTTTTTTTCCATGCCTTTCTTTTTTCTGCCTCTTTTCAGTTTCATTGTCTTTCTCCATATAACAGGTATTAGTTAGGGTTTTCAAAAAAATAAAAGAAAGAAAAAAACCCAGAACCAATAAAATGATTCTATATATTATGGAGACTGGCAAATTTTGCGATCTGCAGAATGAGTTGGTAAGTTAGAAACTCAGAAAAGCCAGTAGTGTGGTTCCAGTCCAAAGGCTGACAGGCTCAAAATCTGGGAAGAGCTGAGGTTTCAATATGAGTCAGAGGCGGGAAGAAAGCCAATGTCAAGGTCGGGCAGTCAGAAATCTCTCTTGAAGGAGCATCAATTATTTGTTCTGATCAGGCCTTCAACTAATTGAATAGGGCCATTTATATGAGAGAAGTAATCTGCTTTACTTAGTGTATCAATTTAAATATTATCTCATCCAAAAACAACCTGATAGGTATATCCAAGATAATGTTTGGCCAAATGTCTGGTTGCCTCATAGCCAATCAAATTGACAAGTTAACCATCACAGAACATCCTTGCTTGGCTAAGAAGTCCCGTCTTAATGGCTTGAATACCATAGAGAAGGAGAGCTTCCCTTTCCTTCCAGGTCCCAGTTAAAAATTCCTATAAAGGAATTCATATTTGTTATCCTATAAACAAATCACCACAACTACCAGGATGCAGTATTATAATTGACCCAACCTTGTGTGGTATTCATGCTAAAATTCTGAACTCATGGTTTCCTGTTGCGCTCACCTCTAAAGATCTTTGTCTATCTTTTATTTTACTTTCCTGTTAATATGGCCATCTCTGAAAGTGTGACCACCCAGTATGCATTATGCCATTTCTACCATCTTTAATGCAGTGAGGTATCTTAAGCCGTGCATAATAGATTTCTCTGTCTACAACTTGATTCATCTCCTCTTTTCCCTGTTGTATAGGATGCTGTGTCTCTTCTATTCTAAGCCAGTCCTCCACCTTTATCATTGACTTCTACTCCTGATTTGCCTTCTGAGGCTTCAATCAATCTTCCTCATTTTTACCTTAAGTATCTTTTACCTTTTCTTTTTTAGGGTTTCTCCTTTGTAACTTATAAACATGTTTAAAACTTTCTCTCATTGCATACCTCTTTTGCTATCATATTGTTAATAATAAACATAGTATTTTCCATTACTAATTCTATAGTAATCTTTATTATTGTCAAAGTCAATGAACAAATTCCAGATCATAGCTTGATAAATCTCTCAGTTTACAATGTTATTATTATTACTTTGTGCCACCATGCTCTCTTTGTGTTTTTTTTTTTTACCCTTCCTGCTCTTTTTCTGGCTAATTTGTAAATTCCTTTCTCAATTTTGATGTTCTTGCAGGTGATGACTCTTCTAAAATTTCCTGAGTGATCTTACTCCCTTCTACAGTTTCAGCTGCTACTTATAGGCTGATGAATCTGAAATCTACATCTTCTCTGCATTTTAAACCCAGTTCTTCAATTTTTAAAATAGATATATCTAGGTGATTATGCTCTTAATACTTCAACATCAATAAATACAAAATTGAATTCATTACCTCAACCTGCTCCTCCGATAATATTCTTACCTTCCCGAGATGTGGACCATTCACTCAGCCATCATCCAAGTTAAACACTCGAGAATCATTTTTGAAATTTCCCTTTTTCTCAGTACTATGCTTAATTGTTCAGCCAGTATTCTTGACTGACTACCCAGGATATTTGGGGATTTGTTACCCAGTTACTCAGCTTAATGTCCTCTACTATGTCTCTAGTTTCTGTCTTCATTACCTTTCTCCAGGACTACTGAAATAGATGCTAAATATCTGCCTCGTGTTCATTTTATATACTAACTCCTCTCCCAAATTTACCTTTTGTGTAGCAGAGAGAGGGATTTATCTGAAATTTGTGTGTGATCAACCACCTCTTTTCTATTCCCTTTAATACCCTTCAATGAATTTTATCATTGCCTTGACATAATGTAATTTTATGTACTTTAATATTAGATATTAGATATTAAATCTCTAATTGCCTTAACAGAGTATAAAATTTCTTATTTATCTCCCCAACTTCATTTTCTATAACTTCAGCAAGTGGAATTGAATATAGATCCCCCTGATGCTGTCTCTTGTTACTGTGCCTTTGTTCATACTATAAATTCTGTCTAGAATGCTCCTTCTCTTTAACTTCACTTATTCTAGTCATTCTTTCAAAATACTTCAGGAAGTGTTTTGTACAAGAAGTTCCTCCCATCATTTTCTTATTGGATTAGGTACCTTTATTAATAAGATTAATGTAGGAAACAGAAGCCAGTCTCGGTATTTCAAGCAGACAGGAATTTAATACCAGAAATATGATGATTGTATCACTACCAATTTCTTGCTAACCAGGAAAATCTAGGCTATGGTGAACAAACAAATTAAGCTCAACACTCGCGGCTTAACATAACAAAATATTGTCACTTTTCTCTCATCATGATGCCATTCCTGGGTCAATAGCAGGAACTTTACTCTGCTTTATACAGTCTCGCGACCCCAGCAGGCAAAGACTTTACTATCTTACACCTGTGCCAACTGGAACTTCTAGTCTTCTTGGGTGCTGCAGCTGGAAAAGAGAGAATTTGAAGAATTTACTTGGCTTATTGTTTTAGCTTAGAAGTAACACCATGTCAACGTATTTCATTGGCTGGGACTGGGCACATTGATAGAATCAATCGGAGTCCGAAAGACCAGTGTAACAGGCTTTAGTGAAAGGAAACGTGCCAGGCTGTCTCGTAAGGGAGAGCGGCTCTGGCTACAGTCTTAGGCCAGGTTTTAAGGGTTAGGTTAGGGAAGTAAGAAGGGCGGCGGGGCATTTGCTGATTGACTGCCGGTATCGCTGGGTGTAGGAGTGCTTTCCACTAATTATGGATGTTTGTACATTTTCAACTGTCAGCAGTTTCAACCGTACAGCGGGCATTCCTCTGTGGCTGGTCACCTGCCACAAGCCCTGAAACAAAACTCACGCCAGCAGGGCTAAAGAAAGGAAACCTAAGACACATGTCCTCTAACTAAAAGGACACTGGGATTTCTCCATGTGCCCACAAAAGGGGACTAGATGTTGTTGAGTATTGCTTTCAAACCATGAAAGTTGCTTTTAAGAAAATGAAGCTCAGAGGGATTAAGTAATTTCCCCACATTAGCACAGTTATTACTTGGTAGAACTGGAGTTCAAATTGGATTATTATTCAAAAGTGTCTGCTGCCCCTCTCTTTTGATTTCTGTTGGGTTCTTTTATGGATGACCAATATATTTCTAACCCTTCTGACATTAAGCTTGCCTGGGCCAAGGGAGAATGAGTGGAATAACACAGGCCTCTCCCAAGCAGAAGGTTTAGCAAGCAGCTTGTGATTTCCCCATTCTGCTTTCTCATCAGCCGTAAGAGTAGCAATTACTCAAACAGAGGCCGTACCTTCAACCTGGAGTAAAGAGTAGATGGAGCAGAGCTCCAGGCGAGCTGCAGGCAACATTTAACATGAGTAAGACAGGAATTTGTGTTGTTGTAAGCTCTTGAGATTTTGCAGTTGTCTGCTACCTTAGCTAAACTAGTAAAATCTAACTAATACAAATACTGGAGAACTCACAAAATCCAGCCAAAAATGAACACCTAGGATTCAGAAAGTACTGGAATCTGGGTGACTAAAGAGTTTTAGTCAGACTCCATGGATGAACTCTACATGGCCTTGACATTGAATGATTTCTATCAAATTCCTTCTGATTACATGTCTCTCTGATCAATATCTAAATGCCCAAGAAAGAAAGAGGAAGTGTCCTTCTGGTCTAGAATGGTCATGTGCCAATCTAGCTCTTTGCAAAGGAGAGCGGGGTTGCTGGAGGGTAGACGGAAATAGCTGACAGGCCCACTGGAGCCACATGGAATGGGAGGTGGTAATTCCCCAAAGCAAATCAGATGCTGACATCCAAAAAGAAGGGAAGAGTGGTATCCATAATTGCAATCTGCCAGAATAACGGTAATTATTCATCACTGGCCTGTCCCCTTTATCCCTCTCTTTCTCACTCCTTCATAACCACGTGAAACCATTGGCCCCTCTCTGCTTCCCAAACCACGCATCCTTAATAACCTTGTAGAAGTCTTTGATTTGGCGGTGCCCAGCTTCCCGTCCCCTCTGCTCAAATCAATAGAAAGAAAATAAAGATAATCTACATTAATTTGGTTGTAGTTGTTTTAACATCCCCTGAAACCTTGAAGTTCAGCAGTACTGGGCCAGCTTGAAGAAAACCTTTCTGACAGAAAAGCGAGTTTCAAAAAAAAAAAAAAAAATGTTCCCCAGTTTGCTAGGCTTATAAGCCTAGGGCAAGTTTAATTAAACTCAATGGAGCATTTTAAAGTGAAGAAAAAATTAGGACAGCAAGAAAAACGTGTTGATTGTTTCCTAATTATGCTGTGGACTTTCTCTCTAATGCAGCCCCCCTCCTCTCTCTCCCTAAATAAAACAACTAGCACGTTAAATTTGCACAGAGAAGATTATATCTCAACCATGCATTCTACACCAGCCAGGCACGGTGCTTCCAACTCCACTACTGGGCTTGCTTTTCAGTCTTTCATGTTTTTGATATTTTATAGAGATATATAATCCAATGCAAAAAAAAATGATAAAAATTCATAGAACACATTACACTCCAGAGGTTTCCAACCTTTTTGTCAGTAAGGACCCCTTCGGTTAGTGCACCCCCCAACATGGACTCCTTATTTTAAAAGATTTAGTCTACTGTGTTTTAAAGATATGATTTATTTATTTTCTCATTTTTATTCACGAGAAACATGCATGAACATAAATTTATCTTTTCAGAATAGCATAAGCACATGACTAAGGTCATTACATTCAAAAGAAAAAAAAGAAGAAGAGAATTTATAATCTATGATTTCACTAATAATGGTGTACTGTGTGCTAGGCACTGCACATGTAGCTCTGTTGTTTTAAGTAAGTGGATGATCTACATCAGAATTTGAGAAGTAATACAGAAATTCATGGATCTTGGGACTCCAGAGCCCTTGGTTGGGACCCTGTGGGCTGGAACATTGGATGTCTGTTATAGTGACTCTCCGAGGCTCTTTGAGGGCCATCGAGGAGAAGACTGTAGGTGTGGACACAAAGGAAAAGGATGGCTTCAGGTAAAACTTTGATCCAGGGACCAGAAGCACATAAAGAAAAATTAATATGTGTCACAAATTATACCTGTTCTTTAAAAAAAAAAAGTGAACTCTTAAATAACATTTACTGTGAGTCAGACTGCTCTAAGGAGTTTACATATATTAACTAATTTTATCATCTCAACATTCCTATGAGGCTCAGAGAAGTTACTTGGTGGGCCCAAGGTCATATCATTAATTAGTGCCAGAACCAGGATCTGAAGTGATGAGTCTGGCTCCTTACCTAGTGGTTAAGTATTCACATAGAAGACTGTTAACTAAACATGGCCTGACAGAGAAAAATGTGCGATGCACACTAAACTCAGCAGTTCCCAACTTTTTCATCACTAAACTCTCTTCTGTTTGTTTTTTGCCTACATGAGCTTCTGTGCTTTGAAAGATAGAGGCTATACCTCACAAAACAGGAAGAACTCAAAATAAAATTAAGTTTATTCAATTATATTTAAAAACAAATATATTATGTAGAACTTTAGATGACTCTGGAAGAATACACATCAGGACACTACACTAATATTAATACAAAGCTAAAACTGTCTGTAAACTTAGGAATCCAGGTATGTTAAACCATAAAGTCACTTGGTAGTCTGATATAGTAAATTAGGCTACTTGTTAAAACCTACAGTACTATCTTTCAACCTTTTTCCCCCCACTTAGCAATGGCTTTCTAAAGCAACAATTCTCAAAGTGTAGGGATAAACAATTTGGAATACACCTAGGTGGTATATTAGAATCTCTAAGGGAATATGCTGAATTGAAGAAAAACTCCCAAGTGATTTAGAAAAGCCAATAGCCGGGCAAGGTGATGAGCATGCTCCACAGCACTCAGAGCCTGGTGGAAAGTCAGTGCACTAGGTTTACTGACTGTTGTCAGCTATCCCTCCTCTCCATCTAACCTGTTGAGAGTCCCATAGATGAGCATTGATTATAGCAGGCAATCCAACCTAGATGAGGTGTCTTAAAAATGGATATGATAGCACCTTCTCAAGTCAGCACAGAGTAACAGAAAAAGAATGAGGATTAGAGCAAACAGTATCCCAGCTGTGGTCCAATTGACTGCAGATGTGTTCAACTCATCTAGCCTCCTTGGCTTCAGCTTCCTTACCTGTTAAAGGCGGATATCTGGCCAATACACGCATACAACCCATTTTCAACTCGAACTTTATTGGACGCTGAAGGAAGAGAATGTGCACTCTAGGCCTGGGCCTGATATGATAAAATGTAACATTTGCCAGCTTTGGTGCTCGGAACAGATAGCCTTTGACAACAATAAAGCAACTTCTCCAGCCCGATGTTTCAAACCTTGAGACTGTTGTGGCCTTCTCGTCTTTCCATCCTACTCTTCAAATGATTCTAGCTGGTTTATACTATTAGAACTCCCACTAGATCTGAACACATCTTTATAGTTTTTTTTCTTTTTACTAGAAACCTATCCTTCATCTCCTATAACTCCAGAATCTCCATCTTTCAAATCTCATCCAAATTTCATGGCACAGTCAAATGTTACTTTCCCCTTTAGACCTTCCCAGATTAGGTTAGAATTTTAGGCAAAAGTGATTCTTATTCTTCCACAAATTTGCTTCCATCTCTTATATTGAATGTAATTTTAATGCCTTATCATGGAGTTTGGGCTTTTAAACCTCAGCACTGCTATTTGAGGCCAGATAATTCTTATGGGGATCTGCTCCCTGTACTGTAGGATGTTTAGCAGCATCTCAGGCCTCCACGCCCCAGGTGCCAGTACCACTACTCCCACCAATGGTAACAACCAAACATTTTTCTGGACTTTGTCAAAACTCCTCTGGGGACAAAACTGCACCCTGGTAAGAACCACTGATCTAGATATCTTAGCTTCTCTTCCCCACAGGACTTACTTCAGTACTTGCTATCATAAATATTTGTGGGAGAATAACTTAACAAATCATTGTTGAGAAATTATTTGTGTGATAAATGTATTTTTCAAATGATTGCAATTTAGCTATTAAGTCTCTTCTATTTACTTAAGTTAAAAGGAGAGCCACACATTTGTGGTGGTCAGCTAGGAAGACTGCTTGGCAAGGCTGATATTTGCCTAAAGTTTCTCTTAATCTTTGCACTTCATGTGAAGGGACAAACAGTATGAATGCGTCCTCTGTTTTCTCATCAGATCTCCACTAATTTTTACCTCTTTTCTAGTTGCCCACATACTGGAGGGAAGTTGACCCCTTCTTCAAGGGACAGTGTCTTTGTATTTATCATGCTAGATAAGGCTGAAAATAATCCCAGGGAATAACAGCAGTGATAGAGAGGAGGAGCAGAGAGGAAAAAGCTATAGCTTAGGACTCGAAAATTCAGAAGAAAGACCAGTCCTGGAGTGAATATATTTGTGAGAACAAATTCATTTTTCTCCATATATGTTATACCTTTAGGATAAGGTGAAATATTTCAAAGTAGAGCTTGTTCTTGGATGAGAGGGCTTTGGCCTTAAAAATATAAGTTAAGCCTGACCTGTGGTGGCGCAGTGGATAAAGTGTTGACCTGGAAATGCTGAGGTCGCCAGTTTAAAACCCTGGGCTTGCCTGGTCAAGGCACATATGGGAGTTGATGTTTCCAGCTCCTCCCCACCTTCTCTCTCTGTCTCTCCTCTCTCTCTCTCTCTCTGTCTCTCTCTCTCCCTTTCTCTCTCCTCTCTAAAATGAATAAATAAATTTTTTTAAAAAATTAAAAAATATATAAGTTAAGGAATTGGACTATGTAGTGGGCTTGGGCAGCAAGTGGTTGAGCAATGCATAGAGGGTTGAATCCCAGTGAATTTATTCCATGGTTAGAGCCCATGGGGCTCTGGATGGGTGGTAGGTGCCAGATCACCAGGAAGGTAAAGTTTTTTCTCAGAGATGCCATTGAGTTCAGGCACTTGTCAGCAACTGGAATGTGAAGCAAAAGCTGAGAGGTTGCATGTATGTATCTCTGATGTTACTTCAATTTTAGAAAGTGTGAGCTTGTTGAGTCAGCTGCTGTATTGGATTATTTTCTCCCCTCTATTAGCAAAGATAATTGAAAGCCGACTTTGGTGTCTGTGCAGCAAGATTGACGCCTGTTCTAAACCCATTGCCTCTTTTCCTTTCATCTTAAAGCACAGTCACTATCTGTTTCTTACACAGCTGATCTCAACTAAGAATTTTATGGATTGGTCCTGGAAACCACTCAAAATTCTTTTATACTAATGGTATAACAACAGCACAATAATGGTAATAGTAATCATCCCTGACACAGCAAGAGATAAAAATTTCAGAATACTTGCTATGTGATTGATGGATGTCATGCAAAGTCTTTATATATATTATTAATAATTCTATTCATGGTAACTATATGAGCCATTATTCTCCTTTTGAGATTAAGGCTCCAATAATTTAATAAATACCTGATATAACACTGCTGATAATTAGGGAGATCTAGAATTCAAATCCAAATCTGTCTGGTTCTATAAACTGTGCTCATAGCCAGGAAAAGATGCTTTCCTTCATTGCTTCTAGCATAGCACTTTTTTTTTTTTTTTTATAATTTTATTTTTTTAATGGGGTGACATCAATAAATCAGGATACATATATTCAAAGATAACAAGTCCAGGTTATCTTGTCATTCAATTATGTTGCATACCCACCACCCAAAGTCAGATTGTCCTCCGTCACCCTCTATCTTGTTCTCTCTGTGCCCCTCCCCCTCCCCCTTTCCCTCTCCCATTCCCCCCTCCCCCCCGTAACCACCACACTCTTATCAATGTCTCTTAGTTTCACTATTATGTCCCACCTACGTATGGAATAATACAGTTCCTGTTTTTTTCTGATTTACTTATTTTGCTTCGTATCATGTTATCAAGATCCCACCATTTTGCTGTAAATGTTCCGATGTCATCATTTCTTATGGCTGAGTAGTATTCCATAGTGTATATGTGCCACATCTTCTTTATCCAGCCATCTATTGATGGGCTTTTTGGTTGTTTCCATGTCCTGGCCACTGTGAACAATGCTGCAATAAACATGGGGCTGCATGTGTCTTTACGTATCAATGTTTCTGAGTTTTTGGGATATATACCCAGTAGAGGGATTGCTGGGTCATAAGGTAGTTCTATTTTCAGTTTTTTGAGGAACCACCATACTTTCTTCCATAATGGTTGTACTACTTTACATTCCCACCAACAGTGTATGAGGGTTCCTTTTTCTCCACAGCCTCTCCAACATTTGCTATTACCTGACTTGCTAATAACAGCTAATCGAACAGGTGTGAGGTGGTATCTCATTGCCGTTTTGATTTGCATTTCTCTAATAGCTAAAGAAGATGAGCATCTTTTCATATATCTGTTGACCATTTGTATTTCTTCCTGGGAGAAGTGTCTATTCATATCCTCTTCCCATTTTTTTATTGGATTGTTTGTTTGTTGTTGAGTTTTGTGAGTTCTTTGTATATTTTGGATATTAGGCCCTTATCTGAGCTGTTGTTTGAAAATATCATTTCCCATTTAGTTGGCTTTCTGTTTGTTTTGTTATCAGTTTCTCTTGCTGAGCAAAAACTTCTTAGTCTGATGTAGTCCCATTCATTAATTTTTGCCTTCACTTCTCTTGCCATTGGAGTCAAATTCATAAAATGCTCTTTAAAACCCAGGTCCATCAGTTGAGTACCTATAGCATAGTACTTTTGATGACAATTATTCTAGTGAAGAACCTAATGATAGAATGGTACCCAGCAGTATCTCAATGTCAGGCTATTGAGGCCTCCCTACTACAGACCTGTTCCTTCTCTCTGTCTAAACTCTAGTCTGCATCCAGTAGATGTTCCATATGAGCTTTTATACCTCATCTTGGGTCCTGGTATTCATGTGTGAATCCTTTAAGGTTTTTAAGTGAATGCAAGCTTGTGGAGATACCTTGTTGGTTTGTTGTATTTATTCTTTGTTTTGGTTTCAGATATTATTATTAATTTTACAAAAGAGAAAAAGAAATGCCATGGGTTTCTTGCTATTGACAGACTTCTGAGAAAGAGAAGAGAGACCCTAGATTAAGAATTAGAATCCTACTTGAGTAGATGATTAGAGGTAGTGGTTCTCATAAACTATGCCTGTCTCAACCCTGACCTTTGTCCAGATCTCTGAATCAAAGTCTATGGACTCTTTCTTTGGTTCCTACTTTGAATCTGGCCCAGGTCAATAGCTAGTAAAAGAAAATTTGCTGAATTATCACATTTTTTTTGTATGCTGACTTATTGGAAATAAGGCAAGACAGATGAGTTGCTGTATCTGCACACTTGATTACCCCCTTCCCCAATTTTTCTGTGGCTTCATTTTGGAGCTCTTTGCTACAGCATTTTAGCTCTAACTTTGGGCACTGAATCATGCTCCAATGTCCCATCAAGCATCTCAGTAATGTGATAAATTCATCCAAAGTCTCACAGTGCCATCCTGCACGTGACAAATGCAATAACACGTCAGGCTCAGAATGATACCCATATTAGGCAGATACTCCCTCTGCTGACAGCAGGTGTTTCTGCTTTATCTGAAAACAATTCACTGAATAGATAATTGGTGAATCCCCAGCGGGAACAAAACTTGATTCTGTCTGAGCATAGGTTACCAAGTGTACCACCATAAAATAATTGATTTTGTGATATATTAAGTGGGGACATACTCAAGACTACTGAACTTTTCACTTAGGGCCTGGGGCTGAAGTTGAACTAGGCTCCCAAAGGTGGAGAACCCATGCATGACACGGGCAGGGCTTCACATTCCAACAGCCAATTTAACTTTCATTTTCTTTATGAATCTAATATGTCCTACCTTTCACCAGCACAGGATGTGCAGCGAGTTTCATTAAAATGGTTGAGTTGTTATTGGAGATAATCACCGAAGGAATTTTTCACAAAAGTCAAGAAAGTCTGAATCATTTTCTATGCTGTTGTTTTAGAGAAGAGGTTTCAGATGCTGATAGAGAAGTTACTCTAGCTATAGGGCAAATTTAATTGCATTTTTAGAAGCTTCTTTTAATCCTATAATAACAAAAAAATTAAATCAGTGCTGACATTTTTTGTTGCCAGAAGAAGGTAGTAAAAGGGTAAAGAAATAATTGTTAGTTCTGAGAATATAATTAGCAACTTTAATGCTTTAATCTAAAAAATGCATATTTTGAGCCTGGGTGAATGATTAAAGAAAAGATATTGAAAGTCTTTGAAATTTCTAACTGTGTTTGTTTTTAATTGTGAGTTATGATCACTATAATTAGCTCATTTAGTGCATTTATAATGTAAACAAATATGAATATCTACATATTCAAGGATATTTCAGGGCAAATAAGATCAACATCCTGACCTCTGGTTCTCTGTATTAAGCCTTTCTCAAAATGTTGAGCAGAAGTTTATTCTCTGATTGAGAGGACGAAAGTGGGAGGTAGAGAAAGAAAGTTAAAGAACTAGATTCAAACATTGGGAGACCAGAGTCAATATTGGAGTGTATTTAGAGATTTATTCCAAAGGGGTAGCAGTTCCCATGAGTAGCCTAGACTCCCTCTATACTATCAAGAGAGGACTGTATTTAAACTCCTCCTGACCCATCAGAAGAAGCCTGAGATGGGTGGGGTCCACGTTGTGAGCACCAGAGGAAGTGTCAGGTTTACAGATCAAGGAGAGCTCACGCTGAGCCCCTAAGAATGCTGAACCTGATTTTCCTGCTCTACCGCTATGCTGCTCCTCCTCTATCTCTCCTGCTCCACCTTGACAGAACCGTGAAACCTCATTACTATGCACTAGAAAAGGGAAATAAAAAAAATAAAACCCAGAGGGATCTGGGGAATGAACTTTTTGGGGTCTTATTTCTCTCAGAGGTACACATTAAAATTCTCTCTCTCATTCATTAATGTGAATACAAGCTGCCTAAGAAAATAGCTGGTGGGACCTCCCTTAATGAATAGTGGGGCTTTTCTATGCTCTAGAGGCTTAAAATTGGGTTTCTTCCCACTGAGGATTTTTTTTTTTTACTTCTCCTTCTGTCTTCTTAACACTGCATGTTTGGTTGTACTTCTAGGACTTACCTGGGCTGTGACCTGCCACATCCAGTTCTAATCGCTCATATGATTAAATTGGGCTGCCCACAGACAGGCAGGAGGTGCTGGTGCCAGAGATTCTCAGAAGTTCAGGTATTTTGCCAACATTATTTGAAAGTTTTCACTCTGTCAATCATATGCAATAAAACTCATTCTTGTGAAGTTCCTCATATTGCTTGGTTTAGAATAAGCCAAAGATGACTATAAAAATATTTTCTCTTGCTTTCAGTATTTTTACTTTAGTTAGAAATAAAATTAATCATTTTTTGACATTTCATGGTTTAATTTTTTTTTACTTTTAATTATTTATTCATTTTAGAGGAGAGAGAGAGAGAGAGAGAGAGAAGGGAGGAGGAGCAGGAAGCTTCAACTCCCATATGTGCCTTGACCGGGCAAGCCCAGGGTTTTGAACTGGCAACCTCAGCATTCCAGGCTGACACTCCATCCACTGTGCCACCACAGGTCAGGCTCATGGTTTAATTTTTTGTGTCTACTGTTTTCAACTTATTTTTCTCCTCTGTCTTCCAGATGTGTCCAACCACTCCATTCCACTGCATTCATGCCTTCCTCCAACAACTATTTTCCGTATCAGCCATTTGGGAGGTTTTCTTGAACTATTTTATGATGCTAGTTATCTTCTTAAGTACATTTCTAAGTTTTCTAAGGAAACATAGTGGGTTTTCTATCCATCTTGTGTCTCCAGGGCCTAACAAATAGTAAATGCTCCTTTAATGTTTTCATGAGAATGATGATCATCAACATGAAGCCATGTTTTCCTCAGTTTGCTGTCTACTTCCATCATAGGGAAATTAGGATAACCAGGAACCCACTGTCACAATTTCAAATCCTTAGCCCATTTGTCTGAGACTGGTAGGGAAAGAGGTGGTGAAGATAGCTCTGTCAATCTAGCTGAGATCATGATAGGGAGAGAAATGCTGAGACACATCTCCCCATGTAGTTTGAGAGTGAGGTGACAATGTGACAGCAACTTTCAGAGGAGCTTGTGGATCAGCCTCAAGAAGATGTCATAAGGCCTCCAGTGGAGACCACAGAGACACTCAACAGTGGATGGTTATTATGTTCCATACTGCTGAAGAAACATAGAGCTGCTGTTTCAACAGGAAAAGCATTTGGAAGTCTAGTGTGAAGGATGTTGCTTTGTTCCTCTTTGAGAATTCTTTTAACTTGTGGTATTTAATTTACTTTTATTGCACCCCATATATTTTAAACACAAACAAATAAAAAAAAACAGTGTGTCATATTATTTAAAATGGGATTAATTAGGAAAGTGTATACAGAAAAAGGCAGAATGGTATTTAAGGTTAGAAGAAAGGGAGGCAAGTAATAAATACTTAAGAGCAGTGACATGGTTACCTACAGCTCCAGAAACAGCTCTGGATCACTCACTATTCATTTGTTAAATATTTATTGAGTGTCTACTATGCCAGGTATTATGCTAACACAGTTTTATCTGTTCGTTGTTTAATATTGTAAAGCTACTCTATATATTTTATAAATCAATGAAATTTATAGTCTCATAGGCTATCCAGTATATTGGGTCATTTAAAAATTCTGTGGTATATTTACAATCATGAAATTCTGACTTCACACTATTGATAGAGAGCTACTTTTTTTAGTAATTGTCTACTAATCTGTAAATAGTCTTTCAAAAGCCAGATGATTTTTCTCAGTGGGACCCAAGGAAAATGTGGTTACAGGCATACCAAGATTAAAAAAAGTTTTTTTAAAAATAGCTATTAAAGGCCTACCTTTAGCATCCTGTACTCTTTGTACTTTAAACATTTGACTGCTTCAGATTAACACCCAGGGTGTAAGGAATTAATATTGTACAATCAAAGTGAGCAAACGAATAAAGGAAAGGCAGTGCTCTTTCCCTAGGACCAGATCTGTTACCCATTATTTGGTTCTGCAGCTGAAGGAGAAAAATAAGTCTTGGATATTACAGCTGTCACTGTGACATCTGTTGTTTCAGGATCCGTGACTGCTTCAGTCACCACCTGACCCAGATCATCACCATAACATTCTGTCCACTATTAAACTGCGAAAAGCCCTCGCCCTCCAGGTGGTACTTCAAGGTTGACATACCAAGGTGTTTGTCTCTGTCCCCCCAACTGCCTCTCAACTAAAAAAACAGGCTCACTTTGTGCAGAATTGATGGCAAAGGAAGTCTCCCAGGGTTCAAGGGAGCAGCAGAGAGCAAGAGTTCTCGAGGCGTAGCCCCGCTTGGCTCTTAATCACTTGTCACAACTACTGGAGGGCCTCAGAGCATTCAGAGGGACGCTTTTGTTCTTTGTTGTTGGCGGCTCTCCTTTTCCTCTGAACAGATGACTCCCATTATTAAAATAACAATAACAAAGCTGCATACACATATCCAAGCTTACAAAACAGATATGCAAGGGGTTATTAGTCCTCCCTAACACACAAAAAATATTTTACTTTTAGAAAGTTCCTCTAACTAAAACTCCATCTCTGTTTTTTTGTATATGGGTCAAATCACGAAAGACCACACAGAATGGCTACTACTAATGTAGATGCAAAGTTGACGCATCGCAAAAAAAGTATATCACGTGAGTTACCAAAATCAAGCCTGCACATACATTCACAGGAATGTAATAGATATGTAAAGTAAGACACATCTCTGTTGTAAATAGCTTTCCTTCCAAGGGCTCATTCATTTATTCATTCATTTAAGCAACCGTTCTTTCTTTCGAAAACTATCCAAACTCTCTAATATAACCAGGCACTGTGCTCAGAACTAGGGTACAGGAACAGAAGACAGAGAGACATTCTCTGCTCTCATGAAGTTGAGCATGACAAGAAAAAACAGGGTTCACAGCTACATTTGCCATATAAATTTCTTCTGTGCATTGAAAGATGCAGAAAAATCATGTGACCTCTCCCATTCACCTAGCCATTTGATAGTCAAGCAACAAGAGTTGACTTTCATTATATAAGAAGACACCAAAGGATCTAAATCACAAAAAAAGCCGCAAATGCAAACTTCTCTTCGCATGGTAGATATCAATTTCCTTTCCTTAGTTTCATTTCCTTAAATTGTCTAGCTTTCATTCAGGTACTAGTTAAACCCAACATCTTGAACATGGCACTTGATTTGTCTAAGTCTTGATTTCCTCATGTGTAAGTTTCCTTTAGTTAATATCTGAGGTATTTTTTTAACCTGAAAAATACATGATTCTTTCTCAGACAAGCTTAATTCTGTTTTAATTCACTGTCTTCAACATGCCTCAGGACATTTGCAAGTGGTGTGGCTTGAGCATTAAGGTTGAGCAGGCAGGATGGGAAAATGCGGGCTCTGTGCTGCCGCAGCAATCTCAGTATCCTGAGCTCTCTGCTCACCAGAAAGCCTCTGAAGATTGGGTCTGAACAAAGATGCATTATTCGGACCTGGCAATAGTTTCTCAGCTCAGAACACAGCAGACGTCTGGGTAAGAGAGGAAGGTGGAGATTGCACTCTGTGACATCTACTGTTGCTTTTATAGGTTTGCGTTTATTGTGCTAGATCTTTCTTTTGCCTCTTCCCTTTCTTTCTCCTCTCTTCTCTCCTCTCCTCCTCTCCCCTCCCCTCCCCTCTCCCCTCTCCTCTTCTCTCCTCTCCTCTTTTCTTCTTTCCTCTTTCCTAATAATACAGTACCTGAGAATGTAAGTAGTTGCCACCAAATGATTGCTGGCATCTGGTATAATGGCTGTGCTGGTTTATAAGGCAGGTACTCAGAAATGGGTAACTGACAGAGGGGAAAAATGCACTAAAAATTAAACCTCATATTGTATGTTCTCTCTATTACAAAAATTAGCTTAAGTATTTAATTAAGCAGTTACCATCAATTATTTTATCACAACTAAAAGAAAAATAAAGTGTTGGATAAAATTGAAATATCAGTAAAAGCACCTAAAAACCCTGGAGTACTTTTCCTATTAAACCTAAAGTTTCAACTGCTGCTATAGTTGTTCTTGGTTCTTTATTCTCACAAAGTTTACTTCACAAACAGCTAATATGCTGAGGTCTTTGCTGACCAGATCAGCTATTTTGAGAACTATGTTCCAAAAGGCTCTGTTTAGGTCAGTGGGCTTCTGAAGTAACAAGACTGCAAGCATAGCATGAGGTTTGTGCATGATAGGATATTTTTCAATCTAGAATATTATTTAGAATTATTTTCTCTGAATGGAAATTTGGAAATTAAATGCCTGAAATTCCATTTTCTCCCTGGCCAACTGGTCCTCCATATCACTGATGGTTCTCTGACACTTTCGGGCTCCTTTCCTCTATAAAAGCAGGAGAACACATTCATTTCCACTGATGGGGATTTTAAAGATCCTGTTAGTAGACAGTAAAGAGTCTTTTCTAGGGAAACAATTACAAAGGTATTTTTTATGCCCTTGTGACTGGGGAGGGGGGTTAAGAGAAAGGAAGAAACATATGTTTTTGGAATTTAATAGATTTTTTAAAGTTTATACTTAAAAAGCTACCCTCTGAGTTCTTGATTATCTCAAAGTGAAGACAGTGTTAAATTACTTACTCATGGTGACAGCTTGTCAGCTTGAACATGTAGCAGAAGGACAACGGGAATATCAGCAAAGCCAAACTCAGATTTGGCACAGGGGCAGCTGCAGGGTTTGAGACTGCCCTGAAGGAATGAGAGAGGCATGGGTGGTGATGGAGCCTGGTGCCAGGCCTCAATAAAAACTCCAGCTACAGAATGTGGACGGTTTTCTTTCTGATTGCCATGGTAGCAGCCCCTCTTCTCTGTGACTATTTGTGTGCGTAGACTGGCACTCCTGGGAACACACATGAAGAAGGCAGGCATCTTAAAAGATGAGGAGTAAACATCGGGAAGTATCACGTTCATCTCACTGGAAACCACAAGGGTCTGTTGTTACATGATAGGTACCTGGGTTTACTCAAAACTTATAGGTCATGTGAGGTTTTAAAGCAGATGCAGTTGGTAAGAAAATGGTAGTGTTGATATATACCAAAGTTAATAGAGGGAAGGATGGAATCAGATAAACTCCTTTAAGAGTTAGAACTTTTGACAGTCTGCAGCTGTACTGTCTGATCCGGTAGCCACTGTGGCTACTGAGCACTTGAAATGTGGCCTGTCCTAATTGAGATATGCTATAAGTGCAACAAACAAAATGGATTTTAAAGACTTAGCATGAAAAAGAAATGTAGAATATCTCATTAATAAATGTTTTATGCTGATTACATGTTAAAATAACATTGTAATGATGGGCTAAGTAACATTAGATTTAATTTCCTCTGTTTCTTTTTATGTTTTTTAATATGTGGACAAGAACATTTAAAATGACCTACATGGATTGCATTTGTGGTGTGCGCTATATTTCTTTTGGGCAGCACTGGCCTAAAGGCTATTCATGTGAGCAAGCCTGATATGTTTGACTGTGGAGGAATGTAAGAAGGATGCTTGTGTTAAGGATTCAAAAACCCATGTTTCTAGAGTAAATTCTATAGGATGGTGCTACAAAACAGCTTATCATTATGTGTACCTGGTTAGGGCATGGGTCAAGTAGAACATCCTAACCTTAATAACACTGTTTAACAAAATCCCATGTACGTGTTGGTTTGGAAGAGAAGCGTTATATACCTACCAGCATGAAGGAAAGAGTATTAAAAGCAGTGTTAATGTTGGGGAATAGAGGCAATTCACTCAATATATAAAAGTAATTTTCAGCAACTCCACAATTAGAGAAATTTCAGAAACAATGAAAGGAAGTAGAAGTCCCCATGGATTCACTATAACAAAGCCTATTGTCTTAAAGAAACCCCCGCCCAGGAGAATGAAGAAATGTTTTGATTTAATAGGACTTTGCCATGTGAGGACTACATGGTGTTCTAGGTAATTTCTAACATGTTAAGCATTTTCTTCCCATTTTACTCCAGAAGAGTTTTCTGTGTAAATTAGGTCTTCGAAGAGATTTTTTTTTTTTAATTCAGCGTGAAGCCACTCATAGACTATTTCACTTTAAGTCCTCATGACATGAAGGATGCCGTCTCTGAGGACTGTCCTATCACTTGAGCTCTCCTCACTCCTGAGATGCTTTTTAATCCCAGTGTAATTATCTCCATGATGGAGGAGGCTCCAAATGCATTTATTTGCCCCTCTCTGTGACTTGAAAATGTATTCCATGTTCAGTTCAAGTCCATAATTAAAACGGCCTAATCTGCATTCACTTTGTAACCACAGGCTGAAACTCTCCCCCCTCCACTCAGACACAGGAGGGTTGCCACTCTTAAACCCACCGTGAAGTTCTCTGATTGGCTAGTACTTAGAACAGGTGAAATAATCTAATCTGGAATATTGCTCTCCTCACCTTTTTTAATAAACATTTTGCCTCACCACAGACCTTAATATAACAGCAATAAAGGCAAGAGAGGAAATTGGAAACATGGCCAGGAGTGTGCCTTATGGTTCATAACAGCCCCAAATTGTGACGTTTATTAAAACTCACACCCTTTTGTGAGGATGTGGATCAAAATATCCAGTGCTTTCTCTTTTCTGATGCCCCCCCCTTTTTTATAGCACTGAGTTTAAGTTTCAGTTTTAAGGTTTTGTTAAGTTTCTAAAATTGTTTCTGACTAAAACATTAACCTAAAAATGCAACTTGTCCCTAATTCGGCCTCATTAAATATTTCCACCATTTATTTCCATCAGTAGAAGATGTATATGAATGGGTTACCTCTTGGGCCATGGGGACACGAAGGAGTTAAGGCAGGTGAAGGAAGGGAGGAGTGAGGAGGCCAGAAAACAGCCTCACAAAATACAATTAAGGGCCTTTCCCAGGCCTGGGGCGCTCGGAGCTGCCAGGGGAGTCGAGGATGGAGCACAATGTCCTCCTTGTCCGCACACCTCCCTTTTGTTTCAGCAGCACTTTGGCTCCCACACATGCAAAAGTTTGAATTTCCTGTTGGCTCTGAGGTGAGATTTATAACATTTATTAAGGTTACCATTCATTGTGAATTTACTGGGCAATAAGCCTAAGAGCTTTTAGGGGCTTAATTGCCTATGTTTATGTGGGTTGCAAAGCTCCCCACAGCGTCACTGTCAGCCAGGTTGGGCAAATGTGGACCTCTTAGTGTGTCCACGGTGAATGTCCTAGTTCAAGGGGAAGGTCAGGTGATAGTTGAAGGGCTCAACAGGAGACAATTACCCTTGAATATTAGATTGTCTGCTCTGTTTTTATCTACTTCCCTTGGGCTCATCTACCTCATCCTGGCAGTGTTTGAAGAAACATTCAAATTTTCCATTTTCTCCAGGAAGAAAGGCGAAATAATTGGAAATAATTGGGGAGGAGGGGTAAAGAGGATGGCAAGAATGGAAGTAAACATATTACAAACATCATAGGAATGGAATAAACATCCACACATACTGTCACATTTAATCTTCACAACAGTCCTGTAAGGCAGATATTATTATTCCCACTTTACAAATGAGGAAATTAAGGCATAGATAAATGAAATAACTTGCTGAAATTAAAACAGCAAGGAAATAGAAGAGCTGGAATTTAACTTCGTGGGGTTTTTTTCTACACCTTCCCAGCCCCAGTTCAGAGTTTCACATGACATGGATTGTTCTTAGCAGCTAGTTGCTGCTCATAAGCTATTGATTCAGTTGTGTCACCAGAATATTTGAAAGTAGATGGCAGGGCCCTGGCTGCCAAGTAGCTCACTTAGTTAGCACATCGTCCTGGTACACCAAAGTTGTGGGTTTGATCCCTGGTCAGGGCACATGCAAAAATCAACCAATGAGTGCATAACTGGGTGGAGCAACAATTCAATGTTTGTTTGGTCTCTCTTGCCCCCTTTTTCTCTCTCTCTATAAAATCAATTTTTTTTTAAAAAAGTAGAGGATAAAACTTTTTTTTTTTGGTGTGTTTACTTTTCTGCAAAAACATGCCTTTTCAAGATGGCCTGAGCAAGAGCACGACCAAGGCGCCCGAGCAGTGCTGTGGGCTACCACAGGGGCGGGGCGGGGCCATCAGTCCGGGGAGCTGCTGGGCAACTCCGAAATTTTATGAAACAGTTGGAAAGAGCAAAGTCGCGGGGCCCATTTTATTTTTTCATTCATCTGTTTATTCAACAAATATTTAGTACGTACTTGCTGCATGCAAGGCGAGGCAGTGTGGTAGGCATGGAGGATGCTGCTTATCGCCACCCTTTCTCTGCTCCCTTCCTCTGTGCCGCTGTCGATGGGATGCTCTCCATACCTGACTCTAAAGGTTCTCTCAGGTCTACCCACAGTCTGTTATGGTGACAAATTCCCCAGACTGCTTCACAGGGAACAAACAAACAAACAAACAAAGGGCAGAAAGTAAAAAGAGCTGAGCAAGCAATATCTTTTTTTATATAAAATAGATCAACAAATATATATATACACACACATAAATATTATCTTCATGTAAAATAAATAAATGAATGTATAGATGTATATATGATAGTTCCCCCTCTTATGTGGGATTTTGCTTTTTGTGGTCAAACAAGGTCCCAAAATATTAAACAGAAAATTCTAGAATATAAATAATTTTATAAGTTTTAGATTGTTCCAAGTAGCGTAATGAAATCTCATGATGTCTCACTTCATCCCACCTAAGACATGAATCATCCTTTTGTCTAGGATATCCTCGCTGTATAAACCCTCTCATCTGTTAGTCACTTAGTAGCCATCTTAGTTATCATATGACTGTCATGATATCACAGTGCTTGTATTCAAGTAACCCTTATTTTATTTAATAATGGCATCAAAGCACAAGAGTAGTGAAGCTGACAATTTGCATATACCAAAGAGAAGCATTAGTGCTTCCTTTAAGTGAAAATGTAAAAGTTCTCTACTCAATAAGGAAAGGAAAAAATTATATGCTGATGTTACAAAATCAACAGTGAGAACAAAACCTTCTATCAGTAAAATTGTAAAAAAGGGAAAAAAATTTGTGCTAGTTTTGCTGTTGTACCTCAAACTGCAAAAGTTACTGCCACAATGTATGATAAGTGCTTAGTTAAGATGGGAAAGGCATTACATTTGTGGATGAAAGACATGAACAGAAAGTGTGCTCCAATCGATGGAAGCTTGATATGCCAGGGAACACTGAGCTTATACGACTGCAGCAATAGGTCCCTGAAATGGGTCACACCAAGCAACTTACTGCAAGTAAAGAATGGTCTCACAGATTCAAGAATATGTTTGGGTTGAAAAATATAAAAATTACTGGGGAGGCTGTGTCTGATAATGAAGAAGTTGCTGTCACATTTCTGGAAGAATTGAAAAAGTTGATTAAGGAGAAAGGTATGTTTACATAGGAAAAAATATATTTATATAGACTTTGGTTGTAGCCACAGTCTAAGGCACCCATGGTGGCCTTGGAATGTATACTCTATGGATAAAAGGAGGACTACTCTACATATATACATATACACATGTGTGACTCTGTGTGTGTGTGTATGTGTGATATCAGCTTGACATCCAGTCCAAATTACCAAATTGCCATTACAAATTTATGACTGGTCTTCTGACAGGCAGAGGACCTACTGGCACAAAGACTAAACAGTTGACCCATCATTGTTGGAAATGTATTGTTCAGGACATTTGCTAATTTATTGATGCAGCAGCAGAGGTAGAATCAGATTCAGTTATTCAGTAAAAGAATAAATTGGAATATTTTGGTGCATTTTTTTAAAAGCCACTTTAAAACCTATGTATTAAAATGACAGAGTCTTAAATAAGGGTCTCTTTTTCTAAACAAAAGATATGGAAATTGCAATTCAAGATTTATATTATGATAAAAACTGAAATACGAAAGAGTCATTATCTTGCAAAATGTGAAAGTACATTGCTTCATGAGTCTATAATGATATAATGGGATGTTGATGTAGTAAGAGGTGTCAGAAAGAAGACAATGACCTTAAAATTTTAAGTCAGAAACATTAGAATTGAACAGTAAGTATCTATCCATCTAACTACCCATCTATCTATTGAATATTGCATATTTTGAAAATTTAATATGAGAAACAGTATATTTTTATCTTCTAATGTTGTAGCCATAATAAGGAGGTTGAAAGTAGGGAAGATGTGAAATACTTTCCATATAATCATTCCAACTCTGAAATTGGATAAAGATTTACCTTGAATTTAGATCAATAGGCCTATTTCTCATGAAAATCAGCAGTGTGTTATAAGGTGCAGAGACTGTTCCTGCTCTAGCTTCCGGGCCAGTGCCTTAAGATCAAATATCAGAAACTCCAATACTCCTCAAATAAGAAAGACTGTGGTTAGTTGGCAGGGACTCTCAATTTTTAAGTTGATGGGAAGCAATTTTCAGTTGATCATTGTGTGTCATGAAATAAGATTGGTCAATTTAAAGAGATTGTATGAGAACACAATAGATTTATTCTCTCAGATCCTTGAGAAACTGAAGAAGATGGATATTTAGATTTGTGGTTATTCTACTGGCTTATTCTAAAAAAAATGGAGGCGTGTGTGTGTGTATGTGTGTGTGTGTGTGTGTGTGTTTCCAATGGAGACACAGTTTAAGTAATCAAGTGATCTACCACATGTGAAGCAGATGTACAGGCTTGTTCTCACTACCAAACAGAGCAGAAGGCCTGCGTTAGCTTCATTTGGCAGGAATTTATATACTTGCTTTACTATTTGATCTTAATTTAAACAAAGGACGTTGGTCTCGGCCACCACTGATTTTGGGGCAACAGCTCTGCCTTATTTCTGAAAGGCAGTGGGATTGTGACACTTCGATAATCAGATGGTTGCACAGTATGGAAGTATCTTAAATGTTTATTTATTGTTTTAGTGAGCCAAACCCTCATTTTCTTGTTTCTGAGTATGCAGTTGATTGCACTGAAAGTTGTAGGAGAAGTACCTCACTTTTATACAAATGTCAGAACCTGGGCAGCAACTCACAGAACTTCAGAACAAACCCAAACAGTCAGAGACTCTAAATGAGGCTCCAGAAAACACTCTCAGACCAAACTCCTAATAATTTTCCAGTTCAGAAAGTTGCTGAGAGTCTTCTGTCAGGCAAGCTCATGGTTTATGATTTTTAAGTCTCTGCAATGCTCCTTTCTATTTCATTTTGACTTAATGTCATTAGTCTTCCTTCACAGAAACCTGAGCGTTCATTTTCTAATCTATCTCGATGATACGCTGACAGCATTTTCCCTGATCGAGATTTTACCATTTATGTCTCTGCCCTTGTTAATCATTTTCAGAGATGAGATTTATAGTAAAAAGAATTAAATCAATTCTGACTTCCTTCCAAATTTCTAAGTGTTCCGGGATTCTTGATGAACACAGAAACCATGGCCCCCTCAGAGATGCTTTCTGAAGAATATCCCTCTTACCCTTGTTAGAGGGCCTTTCAGAGCTAGCCACCACTCTGTGGATCATAGCAAGTCAACTTCTCTATGTTTTGCTTGGCAACCACACCACAGTGGCTGAGCGACTCAAGCTATTTTTGATTGGAAACAGATTAGTCAGCTATCAATACTCTTCTTTACTCTTCATTCTTTCTTCTCTCTCTTCTTCCTAGTCTTTAAGATGAATACCCTTAGGAGACATGTTAGCATATTTCAATTAAGTGTTTATCTTTTGAGTTTCTCATCATGAAGTAAATTATGACATTTTTAGCAGCTAAGGTTCAAAGAGAGAAATTGCACCAGTCCAAACAAAATCAGTTTATTTTCTTCCTTTCTCATTTCTCTCCTCTTCAACTGACTTGAACTACCATTACTACTATGTATCAAACCTTGTACAAGGATAAAGACTTTCCTTCTTTCCCTTCCTTTGTTCCTTCCTTCAGTCCTTATATTTCCCCTCCCCCCACATTTACTCTTACTGTATTGCTTCATTGAATAAGTCTTCCCCTAGTCACCCGTGTTTCCTTCTTTGATACTTATGATGAGTAAATGAAAGGATAGCAAAAATAGCATTCCCTGACTTTTATTATTTATTTTTTGCCTTTCATAAACCCCACCTATGCCATGAGGTGTACTATCTCAGCCAAGGATAAAGATCATATTAACACATCCCTGGTCATGTGTCTAGACCCAGTGCCTTTAAGTTCATAGAACCACTTACCCACTTACTTAGCTAAATGATCTACTCCATGTCATTTCATTTTCTGTCTGATGCAGTCTAAAACTGACCTGGATCATAATCCTTCTGGCTTAGTTTCCTTTGTCTGGCTCTGTGTTCATCCCCTTATTCTAGGTATGAACATTTTAGATTCCCTGGCTTTACTTTTACTTAAGGTGACCAATCGTCCTCCTTTAGAGAGGACATTCCTTCTTTTTTAAGTTCCGTCCTCCCTCTAAAAATGACCTCCTACATGTCCTCCTTTTTTGATACTGGAAGATTAATCTGTAGATGTTCATATTTGATCAATGCAGAGTTGATCCATATGTGTGATGTGACATATTTGTATCTAAATGAGTATTTTTTCTTATAATTATTATTAAAAATTAATAGGCATGTAAGCATAATTATAATATAAAATGTTACAAATGTTTTTCTTATGCATTTATCATATTATAGTGTATTATTGTTGCAATAAATAAAATGTTTCTTTTATTTATGATATTGTTTTCTTCAATTTAATTTTGTCCTCCTTTTCATTGTAAAATGTTGGTCACCTTATCTTATTACTACATAGATTCCAGTCCTAGCATGCATCCAAAAATCCATTGGAGTTTCCCTTTTTGAGAATGACTATAGATGTAATTAACGTACACCTCAGAATCTCTTTCCAGTATCATCTTACTGGGTTATTACAGGGTTTGCCACAGACCCCAGGTTTAAGGGAGTGGATACAGGAAACGTGTCAAACATTTTTGCCTCAATTCAGGATGTCTTTTCTCCACCAGGAGCAGCCCTATGTCTGTGTATTCCAAAGTCACTGTGTCATACTTTTATTTTTCATTGAAGGTTAAGTATTTATATGTATAAGATTTGGATCTTATACACATAGAGATTTTAATGTTCAGGATCCTGGCAATGGCTGCTTGTACTGTCGCTTCGTAGTGATTTTACTTGAGGTAGTAGGAGCTCCCTATGACTCTTCGGACTGAGACAGTATGGTGAGCTGCACACTTCAAGCTCTCTCATCATCATTTCCTCTGTTAATATCCAGGGACTAGGAAAGAATCAGAAGGTTTACCCATACTGAAAAAGAAAATTGCCAGCAATTCTTCAAGATATGATCGATTAAAAAGGGACATCAGAAGTAATAGCTAAGATACCTTACTCCTTTGTTAGTTGATAATAGGGGATTTAGCAAGCAGGAATAGAGTAACAAACATCACTAAACCATAGTTTTAGGGATTCTATGAGTCACATCATGTGGGGTCTTCAGCATAATTAATATCCACAATAAGCATCTTCTGTATACACAGGACACTGATTCACTGAAGATGCAAAGTGTGATAAAATACAGTTCTTTCTTTCCAGGGACTTATAATGAGTTAAAGATAGACCACTAGAGACGTAAAAAAAAAAAAAAAATAGAAAGTACCATACGACAATTGTTTGGCCAAGAGCACTGCAGGGGTTCCAAAGAGAGTACAAAGACTAAAACAAAGCAGAACTCTACCTAGGGGCATGGCTGTCTTCCTGGGTGTATGACCTGAATAGCCTCATAATAGCCCATACTTGGTTTAATTCTCTGTTGCACTGTCTTGAAATTCTTACCAATTTAATCTTTGAATTTGTGTTTTGTAAATGAAATCTTAAGGGACAATGAAATGAGCATGTGAGCAGAGGATAAATGTGCAACATGGGTGCCCACCTTTTTTTCTTGCCAGCCTATTTGTTCACACAGCGCACAAAGCTGCACGAGCGTAGAACTCTGGTGGACACACAGTGAGTGGGAGCTCAGGGAGAGGTAAGTATGTTGCATCGGTGCCTGCAAGCAAAAGAGATGGGTTGATGATAGTCCCTAGAAACCAAGTTTTCTATTCCACCAGACTTTCCTGCAAACACAGAACACAGAAAGAAGGCACCGTGCTCTTAGAAATGCAAACAGTCAAGAAACCATATGATAGCCTTTCTTACTCATGTTACATCTATGAGTTAGCCAGCCACTTATTTTGGAAGTGATGACATGGAAGTAAAAAACAAACAAAAAAAACAAAACAGAAACAATAAGGTAACCCATATTTCCTTTCCTCTCAGTCATTCCTTAGTCATCAGCAAACTGAAAATAGCATGTGGTAAAATGCACCAGCATAAAGGAGTGTGGTAAAAATATATAGTTTTGTATAGAATTTTCACTGTTTGGTAACAAAATTCATAGGCATGTACAGAAAAACAAAATGAAAATTGTGCAATTTTTGTTTACTGAAATTGTGCAATTTCAGTAATTCTGTTTAAATGCTTTTACATATGTATTTAAAACTGGCATTGTACAACAAATTCATGCTGAGAATTAAAATTATAATTGTTATGTACTTAGGATGACATTAAATAGCAAATGAAAACATCATGACAATTCAGGAAAGAAAAAAGTTTTATAACTTAATATGTTTGATACTATTTGTTTCTTGTTTTTTGAACAAGGGTTTCCAGAGTTCCATTCCTCACTAGGTATCACAGTTTATATAGTACCTGCCTGGGAGTCCTTATGGGGAGGTGAAACCAAGAAGAGAAAAAACCTCTATTGGAAGAGCTATCTATGTGACCTGAAATTGATTCCCCTGATCTGGTCCATGAATACCAAAATGAAATGTGAACACTTCCCAAAATTTGTTGTATTGATTCTAAGCTTAAAAAGTTAAACATCTCAAATGTTTCTCAATTTTCTTTTTTTTCTGTTTACTCTTTGCTTTTTAAATATATATTCAACTCTTAAATCCTTTTCTGACTTGGGATAAAGTATAGGACCAGGGAAATTCATTGTTTTTCTCCAAATGCTAAATAGTTATTTATGACCTTAGTTGTCTCCTGAATCTTACATAAATTTCTGGTTTTTATTTGTAAGCACCTTATAAATGCTTCAATCAATTTCCATTTATTTCTTTTCCCTTGCTGCCCACACCCCTGAGCGCTGCCTACGTCCTATTATATTTCTGTCGGGTTCTCAGTTCCAAACCAGCAACCATCTCGATCTCTTGTGGAACTTGCCTCTCTGTCTCTTAAGTCATACATACAATCCTCTGATTTCTCCTATTTCTTCCCATTTCCCATTATAAAAAACAGAGATTTCTGTCTCACTCCACCTTACCCGAGTACAGGGCCATCAAAGGAGAGTGGGAAGACTTATAAAGCACTATACAAATACAGAGCATAATTATTAAAGTCATTTTAATTATAACAAGAACAGTTAACACATACTTAGGGCGTACTGTATGCCAGGCAGTGTTCTAAATCTTGACATGTATTAATAATCTCTTTATATTCTCACAACCACACTGAGATGTTAAGTAACTTGTTAAGCAGCTAACAAGTGGTGAAGGTGGGATTTTTAGCAGAGCAATTCTCCTTTTTTACCTTCCAGAGTAGAGATGCAGGAAAGTCTCCTAAAATTGACATTAATGTGTACTAGTATTGATGAATTAGCATGCATTTTCAAAGACTCTACTTCCATATACCCAAGAGGAAGGGGGAAGCTGAACCCCCAAATTTTCATATTGAAAAATTTCCCGTCAGAAAAATCCACCCACTGTTTTTCTCTAAGGTTTTGTCTGCTTCAGTTTCGTTTTTTAATTTTGGAGAACAGACCTTCCCTTGGAAATCAGACTTTACTTTGATTTTCCACCCGAGACTGAACTGTAGAGAACACGCATGCCTTTGCTCTCTCCCACAGATGCTTACTGGAGCTGTGTGACCACCAGCCTATGAGACTGCACAGCAATTCACTTGGAACTTCTTACAGGACCACCCAGAAGCTGCAGCTGGTGCTGAGTACGTGGGCGACTGTTTACATGAGAATGTGAGCTGAAGGAAGTGGACAGTACCTGCTATCTGCTGTCAAATGCTTACTTCTCATGGAAAAACCTGATGCATAATCTAGAAATATTCATAGGTCTTTTTGGTCGAATGATTTTCCAAATATGAAGGTGTTCTCTTCCCAGCATAGGGGCAGAAGGGAGCTTCTCCCAGGGTGCTGGCAGCTGCCCCTGGTCAGGCAGAGCCAGCTGTAGGTCTGGGAATGTGGGTCGGACAGAGTCCAAATGTGCTGATCCTCAGATAGACCACATTGAAAGAGCCATTTTCTCATACAAAGACTTTCCGTTGAATCATATCCTATGCACTATCTCTGACTTCTCAGAGAGGAACAACACTGAACTTATAAGGACTTATAAGGGAAAAGGAAAAAAAAAAGTGTTCTTAAAACCTTTCTTTGCCTATATCTATTATGAATAGGCAAGTTCATGCCTAGCCACCCCAGGAAGGCATTTGACATTAGTCGCAAAGGAAAGCTTTTCCTGCTTTGTTGAATATCAGTGCCCCAAAAAGCAGATCTGTGGAGTGAGGGGCGCACGTAGCAGCAAAGAAGGGTTTTACAGCACTGTGCACTGCTAGCAACGCTTTTATAACACACTTTAGGTAACAGATTTTTTGCTGACCACATTGTCTTCTATGTTTTTATAAATCAAATCCTTCTTTACAATTTTGTTTTGAAACTCTTTAGAGGGCCCACAATATAAAGAATTTCTAACACCTATTTCTACAGTAAATTCAGATTTTCAGAGATCAAGTTGCTTGGAATTGAGGGGAACCTGTGTTAGCCTTTCCCCCTTACCTTTGCCATTTTAACTGGACCACTCCACACCATCTGGAGTTCATGCTGCAGACAGTTCCCAAAAAGGAAAGAGGAGAAGGCAAGGTTGGAGACAAGCATGCAAATGGTGCATTGTTAGGCATAGTGCACATTCTTTTGAGGCTGAGTCTTGGGAGAAAAAGTACACTCAAATTTATTGAATTGGTACTATGTACCAGGCATTTAATCTCACAACAGCCCCATGAGGGAAGAGGGAAATAAGATAACACTTAATGAGCACCCACTACACAATGGGCTCAAAGCTAGTAACTTTACAATGTATTGTTTCATTTAGTCTTTACAATTAGGGTTGTTATAGTTAGCAAATTAAAATCTAGTTAGCATCCAGTTAAATCTGAATTTCAGTTAAGCAACAAATATTTTCAGTATAAGTATGTCCCATATAATATTTGGTATATACTTATAAAAAATTATCATCTATCTAAAATTTATATTTAAAAAACATGTCCTATACTTTATCTGACAACCTTATTTATAATAATCTAAGAATTAGAAATTATTATTATTATTTCCACTTTGTAACTGAGGAGACCAAAACTCAGTGACATTAAGAAATTTGCCTAAGATAATGTGTAATGTCAGAGTTGGGATAACAATCTGGTTTTGTTTGATCCTTGATCTTATACTACCAGTAATTATACTATATAGTCTCCTCATCCTAGCTAATCAATACATCAGATTTTATTCAGTTAAATAAACTGCCTCAAGAGAGATAACTTTAATAACACTATACATTTATTATTATAAACCTGGTTGGTCCTAGACCCTGTATTTGGGCTGAAGAGATGAAGCATGCATGACCAAGATAACTGGTGCTGAGTAAGGAAAACTGATGACCATCTTCATTGTTTCCAATGGCAGAGATTCCTTCTTGCCAAAGATCATCATCTGCCTCTTCGTGGTGTCTCCCAACTCCTTGAGTCCATGGTTGCAGATTACACAGTAGCTTTCAGGGTTGGGCAGTGGTTCAGTTATCCTATTGCTTTTTTCACTGCTGACCAGGGGGACACTACTGTCCAGTGAGGAGGCTGCCCCTTCCCTCCTTCATTCCTTCATCGCTTTATTTGAAACCTGCCCACAGCTGTCAGCTTGTGTGACGAAGACGATCAAGAAAGATGAAAAAAAAAAAAAAGCATGTATTAAGAGCTCAAAGAAGTTAAAAATCATTGCAAATGGTATTTCAGTTCTTACTGTGTATCAAGCATTGTGGTAGATGTCTGTTAAGCGTTATTCTTAAACATCTCAGGAAAACAGTAAGGTAGAAATTGTTACCTCTATGTTACAGATGAGAACACTGAGGCTCCAAGGTGGTACGGGACATGCTAAAGGTCACACAGTATGAAGTTCTAGCTCTTCAAACTCCTGTTTTTCTGTACAGCACTTAGTTCCCTCCTTAAAATAAAAGGAATTATTAAACCCTCGTCCCTCCAGACAGGCAAGGAAATTCACCACTAAACAGCACACAGAAAGAGATGAGGTTTAGGGCCTGAGTGCAGAGAAGCAGGGTTGAATCTAATACCATTCTCACATCTCTTAATTGAAGCCGTGGGTACACATGCTCTCTTTTTGTAGCTAACATCAGAAGTAGAAATCAACACTGTGTAAATGCATATCTAATAGTATAGCTTACAGTGCATTTCTCTTTTCCTATATTGTTTTACAAAATAGAAAATATCTTGGAAGAGAAACTTGGAAATAGACACACAAAAAACGCTTCCATTTTGATGGTAAGGGCATTTTTAAAGTTGAGGTTCTGTTTTTGATAAGAAAAAGCTTTTACGAATGCTTTTTATATAGCATTGTATATTTGTATTTATTGTCAGTTTTTTCCTTTATTTTGTTTCTCTTAGCATTGCTACAATGCTAAGTTTCCCTTCATATTTTCCCAGTGGTTAACATTCTGCTTCTGAAAATTATCCATTAAAATTTTATCAATTTTTGTATTTTGGTGAGACAGTATGAGGAAATGCCATTGTGAAATTAGATTTTTCTTTGACATCAGGCGCCCAGTCAGCAATCCAATCCCATGTGTTTCTATTGAGACATTAGGGTTTGATATAATTTTGGGCAGAAAACATTTTAAAAATGAAACAATTGAATTTTCTAGATGGTCTCGGGGACCACTTAGCTTAAGAGAATACACTTCCAAATCAAAAGCCTTTCAATCATTTTAAACATTATTTGGATGATATTTGCTCTGTGTGTAAGTAGCAGTTTGAATTTGTATTGAATGTTTGACCGGCTCATGCACACATAGATGATGTATGAAATTATTATTTCATATTTTTCTAGTGTTTGCATTGCAAGTGACATCTGGCTGACAGGAACTTGGAGAAATGGGATACAAAGTGAATGCTGCAGTTACAACAAGCATCATATTTATCAAAAGGTTTAAGGTTGGTCTGTCTTTGTTTAACATGAGAGACTCGGAGCAGCGACTGGAAAACACTCTTTGTGTTGCATGTATTTTGTAACTGACTTGTTTGGTGAAAGGATAGTCAAAGAATAAACACTAATTGTATTATTTGTTCTGCTTATGAATCTAAATATTATACATCCTAATTTTAAGAATACACAATTAAATTAGATTTGATATAATTTCCATACATTTGCCTCTATTCAGAGAATTTACAGATTTCATGTTGGAAGAGCATAAATATTGAGCGCTATTCAGCATTATTCAGAAAAAGCAATGTGGGGGGAAAAACAACTCAATTGCATTTTTAGCTTGATTTTCTCATTTATGAATGTGCAAAAGTGAGACAGACATGCGAAAACATGTAGTATAGTGTTTGCAAGCTCTGGTTCTGTTAAAATACACACATATAAATATACACATTCTCTTATTTCCCTTCTCATTAAGGTCATAGTACAAATTATTAATTTAATCATGAAAAATATTATTCATTTAACAAATATTTATAAGCCTGCTATGAACTGGGGACTAGCCAGGTACAAGCGACAGGCTGAGGAATGAGACAATCCCAGCTCTTAAAAAACTCACAACCAAGTAACAGGAAAGGTCAGTATGAAACAACTAGGTACAATATAGGGTCACAGATACCATGATAAAAGTATAGAATCATTGACAAAGTAGGAGCAAATGGTGATAGTGGTCTGTCTAGCAAAGACAGGCTGGGAAACAGAAAAGGTATTACAGAGGCCATTGTGAAAGCCTTTCAGTATATAAAAGTAAGACGTGCTTCTTGTATGAAACTTTAAAATTTCAGGAAAATAGAAAGATGGCAAAAACCATCCTTATTATTATCTATTATTTAAGGACAAATATTGCCAACATGCTTCTAACATTTTCTTCTAGGCACTTTTCAATAACTATTATTTTTAGATTTGAAGGCATTGTGATCACATTGCAAATATACTGTATAAATTAAAAAAAAGATTGATATGTTGTTTTCAGAAAATACATCATTGTTGAACACATCTTCATGTAATTTTAAATCTTATAGTTATTAATAACCATATAATTATTCAATTGATATTTAATGTTATAATTAGTCATTACACTAAAAAGACCCCTGGTTTATTTTTCATCTATTTCAAACAATAAGTTGATAACATCTAAGAAAAAGGAATTCAGGAGGAGAAAAATAAATCTGCAATGGTGAGATTCCTGGTAGCAGAATAAGACATGCAAAAGATAAGTAACATTTATGTAACATCTGTTACCATGCTATGCATTTTACTTGTACTATTTTGCTTAGTACTGGAAGAATAAAATTCAAGTGCAGTATAGTAGAATAGACTGTAGATGAACCCAGAGTGGAGTTCAATTTAATTCCCAGTTCTGTCCAGCTTTGTGATTTCCAGAAAGTCAGTCAATGTTTTCAACCCTCAGCTTCCTCATTCATGAATTGGGGCAGTATTAGTCATTCATTTATTTGACAATAGTTGTTAAACTCATTTTATGAATAAGGTATCGTGCTAGGCACTGGGGACATGAGTGTGCTGTTTCTCCCATCTTTGAGAGCTTACAGCCTCGTGGCAGTCAGTCATGGAAATGGGCCTGACAGGTCCCAGGGGAACACAGATGGCAAAGGAATTCATTCTTCCTGGTGGAGTAATATTTGGTCTAGATCCTAAATAATGAAAAGCAGGCTTTAAGTTGCTGTTCTTCAACAATAGTGCTCATCTTCTGCTAATCAAGAATTGCATGCCTGGTGTTATGAATATTTGCTCTCATTCCTGCCCTGAAGAAGCTTACCAGTTAGTTTAGTCCTAATGCCCAGAAGAACAGGGCTTCTGTTTTGTACACTAGCACACTAACTCATTTATAAAGTAACTGTGGTGATTCAGAGGTGATTGGTTTCTGCCCTAGTCCTTCCTTCTAAGAGGTGTGTCTGACCTTGTAAACGAAGTATCTTATTGACCCACAAAGGGCCAACTTTTGACACTGTATTTTTAAAGCTTTATTAACCTGAACAAAACTGCTACTAAAATGTCTAGGTTTTACAAAAGGACAATAGTAGTAAACAATGTACAGACATCTGTAATCAGATTTGGACTTGTACATATTAAGTTCCACTCAGTTAAAAATTCCCAGATCTAAAATTAAAGTTGAAATACTCAGACCTAATGGCAAGTTTTCAAACATTCATAATTTAGCAACTTAAAATGTTTCAGACACTGTTAAAATTGTCATTTGATCCAAATGTATAACTTAGCAAATTTTTATCCTTCTCCTCCCAAAATTTTACCCAAAAGTATATATTTTATGAAGAGTCACTAAATATGAAAAAGTAAGTATATTTGCAAATCTCACTAATGAACTCTGTTTTTATAGTAAAATATTCTATGATTTCTGTCTTTGTTATATCATCAGTCAGTTATTGCCATGAAACTATAGAATAGCAATTTACTCCAAATTTCAGTGGCTTAAAGCTATCATTTATTTACCCTTTGACAGTTGAGTTAACTGAGAGTTGGCTGACCTACACTAGTGGTGGCTCTGGTCCATGTGTCACATATTGCTTCTGAAGACCTATGGTTTAGTTTACACATTGTCCTTCTCATAGCAATGGCCGAGTCGCAGAAGACTGATTCCAATCACTGTCCAAACCTCTGCTTGCATCATATCTGCTAACATCCTACTGGCCATAGCAAGTCATCACTTTAGCTGAGCCCACAGTCAAGGCTTGAGAGAGAAGACTATGAAGTCACATGTTAAACAGCATAGATACACAGGTTCTGGTGAAACAATGGGGCCTAATTCAGTTTATCTCAAACAGCCATAACACAGCCATAACACTTTTCTACGAACAAGAATGGAATTTAAATTCAGAAGTTTTTTGTTTTTTAATTATCATTTATTTAAACCTTCTATATTCCAAGCATGGGCTTATTGTCTTGTTATCTGTCTGCAGTCCTACAAAATGCATTTGAATGTTCGTTTTCATCAATGGTTCTCAACGTCTGCACCAGAGTGCACTGGTGTGCCCTAGAAGATTTCCAGGTGCACCCTATGGTATTCCAGAGAAATATGTGCCTGTTGGGGACCAAAAACCAGGGTTTTTGGAGTTTAGATTTTTGGGGGTCAGAGGTGTGGGAAATTGGCTGTAAACTGACAGTCTGCCCAACCCCCCACCTCACTTGCCTGATTAGGTTGCAAAAGGCTGTTAAACTGTGCTGCTGGATTATTTACACTAGCCCCATGTTCCCCAGAAAGATTGGAGGCAAGTTTCTTCTATCCTTTGTTTGGTGTAAAGTTAATATGATATGTATGGTGGGGATTTTCTGCACTCCACACAATTAAGGGTAAAAAGAAAGGAATTCTTTAATGTATTGATGAGGAAATGAGTGTTTGCCTTTCAAATATATGCCCAAACATTAAAGAAATCGCTAGGACACATCAGGCTCATGTTTTTCATAAACACACGAATGAAAAAACTTAACACATTTGTGCTAGGACCTGCCGAATTTACAAAATCTTACTAAAAATGTATCTATATATATAAAAGATAACTTTTTTGTTGTTTTTATATGTTTTAACCCCTCTTTTTTATGAATTCTAAAAAGCATAACTAAAAAATGTAATATAAAAATGTTTTTAATGTCAGAATAAATTTAATTTTGTCGTATTTATTTCATTTGTCATAAAAGCATATTTGGACTTTATATATTTTTTCTTTAATATCTGATTTAATTATTATTACATATTTCTCAGAAATTTGTATAGAGAGTGTCTACACTTATTTGTAGGATTTTAAATGTACTCTGACTTCAAAGAGTTTGAGAACCTGCCCTGGCCAGTTGGCTCAGTGGTAGAGCGTCAGTCTGGCGTGCAGGAGTCCCGGGTTTGATTCTTGGCCAGGGCACACAGGAGAAGTGCCCATCTGCTTCTCCACCCCTCCCCCTCTCCTTCCTCTCCGTCTCTCTCTTCCCCTCCCGCAGCCAAGGCTCCACTGGAGCAAGGTTGGCCCGGGCACTGAGGATGCCTCTGTGGCCTCTGCCTCAGGAGCTAGAATGGCCCTGGTTGCAACAGAGCAACGCCCCAGATGGACAAAGCATCACCCCCTGGTGGGTGTGCCAGGTGGATCCTGGTGGGGCGCATGAGGGAGTCTGTCTTACTGCCTCCCCATTTCCAACTTCAGAAAAATACAAAAAAAAAAAAAAAGAAAAAGTTTGAGGACTGCTGCTTTACACAGATGAAGAAATTGAACCTCAGCAATATTGAATACCATGCTTAAGCTTTTATGGCTAGTCAGTGGCAAAGCTAAATCCTGTCTGGACTTTTGGCTTTGTCCTCTGTTCCTTCTATTATGTAATATTGCCTCTATTTAAAATCTCAACTGTATAATTTAATAGGAAGAAATTTTAGAACTCATCTAATCTCCTTATGTTTTAGATGAAACAACTGAGCTCTAGAGAAATAATTTTTCATATTTTTATCTTACTAATTAATAGAAAATCCAAGAACCAACTTGAGTCTCTTTGATTCTTCATATTCTCTGTTATGTCATTGTGCATACGTGTTGTTTTCCATTGTATGCAAATTTACTGAATGCCTGCTTTGTGCCAGGCAGTATGTTGGTTCAATCTCCCACTGCTAAAAGCATATTCTGATAATAAAATAAAGAGAAATTGGTCATTTGAGTACCTATTATGTGACACAATGGATATCCATGTTTTTATAAAATTTATCAAAACATAGAATTCTGAACTTCTCCAACTATTACACAAAGTACAAGACAGATTTTCTCTTTGGCACTGACCTATTACACATTGTGTAGGTGCCAAGTTGGTCTGGGAGGCTGCAGGAGCCGTGCAGGCAGCCCAGGACTCACTGCCGATGTGCAAGGTGGGCACCTAGCTTACTCTGGCAGCTGTGTAACAACGCTGAAGTCATCCAGCTGCCAGGCCCCAAGTTAATTAGAGCTGACCTTAAGATGGATTTTGCAAACTACTTAGATCTCTCCTTTTGGAAAGTTTTCAGAGTGAAAAAGAAGAAAACAATAAAATGCCTCCAATTTGCAGTCCCTCCCTCTGAGATCTTCTACATGCAGCCCCCACGCTCTCCCCAGCACTGAGTCATTATGCCCACTAGGTCCTGCAAGCTTAATACTGATGGAGAACTAACAAATAAGGCTTAGAGTCACTTGCGTGGGCTCAGAACTGACCTCCCACATGGCCAGGTGCATTGTATTATCTGTGGGAGGACTAGAAAAAAGTGGAGGAAAGCTAGAGGCAAACCTTACTGGGTACAGGAGGTATTTAAGCAAATCAGGTGACATTTCTCTCCCAAAAAAGAAATTACCACTTGTACCTAAGCTAGAGCCTGACCCATAGTTGATGCTCAATAAATATTTGTTGAATGAATGATGATAGAATGAACAATTCATTTAGTTTTATTTCTTGGCTGGTGGTGTTTCACTTGATTTGGAGGAAATTCTGCTTGCTCAGGGTGCTCATAATGCATCAATAATAATGGTTTAGGCTCTGTATTAAATCATTTAACCAATATACATGCGTATTCACTGTGTTACAGGCCCTGAGAATATAGCAGTTAGCAAAACCATAAGTAATTTCTGTTCCTGTGAAGTTGTAGTCTCATGAGAGAACTCATATAAGAGTTTTGATTCCTGGCTCTGCCACTTAGTGGCTCTTTCTGGACAGGTTATTTACATCTTTGTGCCTTGGTTTCCTCACATGTTAAAAATGTATAATAATAGTATATAATTAAATTAATCTATGTAAAGCACTTGGGATATCATCTGACACTTACAAAGCACTATGAGAGTATTTGGGCCTACTTCCTATATGGCTGTGAGGATTTAATGTGAAAATTCATGTAAAGATGTGCTGGCAATGATTAAGAACATCATTAATGGTAGATACTATTCTCACTTGTGGTGAGCAGCCTTAGACATTACAGCAATCTGAAGTCTATGTGGAAGAGGTGGGAAATAGGAGTGAGCAGATTGGAGGGAGAGCAAAGTTGGGTGTCATGTAACTAAAAATTTGTTTTCCGACTCTCAGGCAGAAACTGAGCATTGCACACTCACACGCGCACACACGTGCATGCACACACCATTTACAGCAAGTTTAAGGGCACATTAGGAGAAAGAGTACCAGTGTCCCTAAAATAAATTTTTCTAAAAGTTGAAATGCGTTATTCTGAGTTCACTCTCACCTTAACGTCGTCACAGTTACTCTACTTGGCCTGGCTAGAATGAAGATGAAGGGAATTCCCCCAAATCAGGAGGCAATGCCATGCCAGCTAGGGTATCTCTGTGGTGGGCGGGTGATGAAGGGAAGTTCCTTTCTGCTTTTGACGGACTCTTCCCCATCCCCAGAGCCTGTCACCATCTGTAGAATGATGTATTTTCCCTCACACTTACACTTCTTTCCTATATCAAGTGTTTCTTATTCTGTATTGCCCTGTTCCTTTGGATCCAATGAAATCATTAGAGATCTATCATTAATCATTCTTAATTTTATTTCCTTCCTCCTTTCCCACTGGACTCTCCTGGGGCCTCTCCTCCTGTACATAATCACTCCAACCTGCTATTTTTCGTTCTCCGTGGCTTTCTCCCTCCATTTGAATAGCTCACTTATAAACAACATCATTGAGACTCATGATAAGTAGATGTACAAGTGCCTCTGTACTTGAGGCTTCCTATCTGGGCAGATCCTCATCCTCCACTGAAGTATGTCTTCAACTCAAGTTTTCACAGCCCTCTTCAGCAGCAGAGAGATGCCCGTCTCCTCCTCTTCTCTCCCATTGCACATCAATGAATGTGGCACCCACCAGGGCACAGGCAGGCCTCCAAACAGCCACCAGTCAGCACTCGCCCAGAAGACACCTGTGCTGGCAAAGCAGGGGAGTGATCGTGATTGGAGGAGCAGCAGAGACAATAAGCGCATTAGAACGTGGATCTTAAGGGCCACCACACAAAAGAGTGACTTAGCAACAGTAAGCAGAAACAAGAAACGGTTACTATAAGCAAGATTCCAAAGAATTGCTCTCTATTTTCACAAGAAACAGGAGGAAAGGAGGCCTTATATTGCAGTAGGAAAGAGTTTTGCTAAACATACGAAAGAGCCACTTGACAGTGGAGGTGAATAGTCCCAGAAACATGCAACCATATCAGTTGCATTATACAAGGGAAGATAATAATTTATTTTGAGTGATTTAGAAAGAAACTTTCCTGGAAATGAGGCTGGCCATGGGGTGGGTTGGTAGACAAATACATATAATTGGAAGGCTGGTAAAAGCTCATGCCATCCGTTTCACAGAACAGGCACTGATGATATTTATCCAGTTACAAGTCCAGTGGCTGATACTACAGGCTTTCTAACTCTAAGAGCAATGCTTTCTCCTGAGCTCCACCTTAATTTAGAGAGTATATCCCATTTTGATTTTTTTTTCTTTTTAGAAGGAAAATTAAAAAAAACAAAGACAAAAATAAACAAAAATGATGGGTAGTTGGTTTATCATTATGGATCCTGGTGACCCGGGGTATGTAAAGAATAATCCTCCTTTCCTGGGAGAAGGGACAGTTAACAGTAACAGGTTACCATTAACCCAAAGCTGAGCACTAAACCAGTGCCTGTGAAGACCAGCAGTCATCTCTTCATTTTGTTGTTTAAAAGACTGGGTTCCATAAGCCGAGACAGAGCTGTGCTGAACGGCGACACTTACCATTTGCTCCTGCAAACACATTCTGTGGGAGGGCGTGGGATTTCACAGCAGTGAGAGCAAAACTATTCACAGCAGTACCATATGCTCCCCACCATCAGGAGCGGCGGTCCTGGTCACTGGACTTGGCGGCAAATCAACTGAATGGAAATTCTGAAGACCACAGTAGGAGTTTTCTCTTTGTGGGTTTTAGATGGTAAAATCTTCAATCTGTTCCACAGGCAGAAATCAGAGTGAAAGAGAATTCTACACAAATATCATAGGCACACATGCCTGTGTGTGTGTGTGTGTGTGTGTATGTGTGTGTGAGAGAGAGAGAGAGAGAGAGAGAGAGAGAAAGAGAGAGAGATTCTTCTAAAAAGGTAAGGGGAAACAAAGGCTCGGCCTTTGTCTTGTATTATCTTACAAAGGTAGGAGGTCAAACACTGAATGTAAGAGGGGAAAATACTGAGAAAGTAAAAGATGGAGGAGGATTATTTTTAGTATAAAGTTCATGTTTTCAGGTTTTTCTTTAAGAGAAAAAAAGTAAGACTGAGAAGAATTTCCCAAACGCCAAGACCATTTAATAATAGAATTACAACTGACGATAAATGCAGCACTTTCTAAGGCTTGTCCTTTCTCTGTTATTAACTTTGTTCTTTCAGTTGTGCCAGAGAAAGCACCAAAGATAGGAATTGGCAGAAACATGGGTCTGAAGAACAGAAAATCAACTCAAATGAAAATACCGTGAAAACCTCTATTTTAAAAAAGAGAGACTTTTGTTTAATAGCACAACTTTCATCATTGAGAAAAGCTTTATTTGAATGAAAAGTAAAATTTAGGACAGTCTATTATCTAATCATTAGTAATTCTGGGCACGTCTGGGCTATTTTCTATTTCCAAAGTGGTTTGCAATCATTAGTTAATCCACTCAGCATGCTTAGTCTAAATTGTGGTATATGCATATAATAGATAAGGATAGCTGTCGTGAGAGGCAGCATGACACAGCAGCTGTGGACTGGGCTGGTTACTAGGAGGCTGGGGTCCTTATCCTAACCTCCCAGTCTGTCTGCAGTAGGGACCAGGCTCATACCACAGGACTGAACCAAGGATTCAAATTGTTTAAAAAATAAATACATATTTTATATAAAATACAGTTTTCCAAATATTGTTGGGAGGCCTGGAGTTTTAATTTTCTATTAAGTTCCTTAGGCCAGTGGTCTCCAACCTTTTTTGGGCCACGGACCAGTTTAATGTCAGAAAATATTTTCCCGGATTGGCCTTTAGGGTGGGACGGATAAATGTATCATGTGACCGAGACAAGTGTCAAGAGCAAGTCTTAGATGGATGTAACAGAGGGAATCTGGTCATTTTTTTAAAAAAAACATCAGCCTGACCTGTGGTGGTGCAGTGGATATACAGCATCGACCTGGAACACTGAAGTCGCCGGTTCAAATCCCTGGGCTTGCCTAGTCAAGGCACATATAGGGAGCAACTACTACGAGTTGACACTTCCTGTTTCTCCCCCCTCTTTCCTTCTATCTCTCTCCCCCGCTCTCTAAAATGAATAAATAAAGAAAAATTAAAAATAAAACATCGTTCAGACTTAAATATAAATAAAACGGAAATAATGTAAGTTATTTATTCTTTCTCTGCGGACTGGTACCAAATGGTCCACAGACCGGTACCGGCCCGTGGCCTGGGGTTGGGTACCACTGCCTTAGGCATCAGATGGGTCCAGTCTCCATTTTTTCCCATAAGTAAAATATATTTTAAAGGGTCAGTTTTTCTTTAAATATCTGCATGGAGGGCAGCACAGTGATTAATGTGGGTCCATGTAGATGCTAACCAACGTCCTTTTCAACATGAGGAAGGAGTCTCGAGGGTTTGAATGCATTGGAACAAATCTTTTCTTTTCAGCTGCCAATAATACAAGTCTATATTGTTATCTGAGGTTTGCCAACTTCAATTTTTCTCTTGATAAGAAGAATGCTTTAAAGAAAATGTTGCTTTTAAATGTTCTAATGTCCTTTTTCTTCAAAGATGAGCCAATGCTTGTGCCCGGCAGAGCCTGTCCACATCATGCCAGGATCACAACCGCAGAGCTTTCTTTTATTTTCATCTGTTTGCTCCCATCCTATCCAAACACATTAATACGTGGTTCACATAATGTATTCCATATGTTTAATTAGCCATTACATGAAATGTAGGAAGGTGTGGCTTTTTAAAAGCATTCTCCATTTTCTCCCAGTTTCCTGACTTTTAACTCATATATTCTGGGGGTGGGGGGGTTGGCGGGGGTGGGGGGGAGGATTATTCATTTGTTTTTAATTCTTTTCACAATAAAGAGTCTGTCCAGACTAAATTTATCTAACTGCTTCAAGTTTTCGATTTTTTTCAGACAATAAAAGTTTGGTTTGGTCTACTGACAGATTAAATTAATCCTGCCCCACTTTATACAATGTGTATAATGTAGTTTTTGCTCAATAATTGGATAGGTTTAATATAATATTACTGAAATAAACTTATGTTAAGGAGTTCCCTTTTATAATGTTTCTGAAATTTTAAATGGTATTTCAAGTTAAATGTCTACAATTTCTCAATTTCTTCCTAAGTAGTTCGCTTGGTAAGATTTTAATTCATTAAATGATGTTCTATATAGCTTAATTGTTTCTTGATGCTAAAACAGCAACAACAAAAAAAACACGGCACTAATAGATTACCAGTAACAAGAGTCCTGGGAATGCCCCCACAGAGCACATGGCCAGCTGTCGGGTGATTCACTATAGAGTCACTAGGAGAGATTATGAAGCCCAGAATTGTGATGATGGTGCCAGTTCATGCCTTTTCAGTGAGAAAGGATTCAGGTTCCACAGAGTGTTAATCTGGCCACAAAATGGGAGACGGTTAAGTCTGCCTGGAATGTCTGGCTGCTGGTTGGCAGACGCAGCCCTTTCTTCACCTTGGATCTGCTGGGCTAAGGATGCTTTCATAGTAATTTTCCAATGTCTTTCTTGATCAGTAGACTGCAGCATTTTATCATTTTGCAGATTTTGTTTTCTTCATGGGTTATTACTTCCACTGAACTGCACTTAACATTTATTAGCTTAGGTCTCCAGAAGATCAAAGTCCCTCTGTATCGGATTATTCTGCTCTTTGCAGTTGGTATCCCCTCTTCCCTTCGCCCCTCTCCCCCAAACCAGGAGCCTTGCACGTTTACAGATTTGGTTTCCGTGTCTTCCTCTAAATCTTTTATAGACATAAAAGCCTCATAAAGAAGACATCATGTCTCTAGAAAGAAAATAAGAGAGAAAAAGGTGAAGACAGCAATAATAATTTTGTATTATTTCTATCTCAACATGAATCTTTTAAAACTCATGTTTAAAGATTTTTTTTTTCTGTTTGAAACAGGATGGGTGAAGAAAGGAGGCATGGAGGAATGGAGGGAGGGAGGAAGAAGTGATAATGTCATAGAATTAGGCTAATATCATAGAAACTATATCCCTCTCAAGATGTATTCTCTTTTCTAAGTTATTCTCTCTACTCTTTCCTTTTCTCCTGTCCTGTCTCCTCACATTTTAGTTAGCATTTGCATTGTCTTATTTGAGAACTTGTCCACAGGGTCAACATTCCATTCATTTTATGGCTTACTGTTAACCTTAATGAGTAAGTTCTAATGGAGCATTTTATTTCCCTTCTGAACCTCTAGTAAATAATAATATTTCTCTAAATTTGGTCTCACAGCTGTAATGAACCAAAGATCTTCTATCAAATATATGTCCTGGTTCAACAATAGACCAAAGCTGGCCTGATCAAGGCATTTTCACTAGTCCTAGAAGAAATATTTTTAGAAGCTACATAAGAGGTCCAGTACACATCTATCAGCAGACATCAAGTGGGTGCTTGTGAGTTGAGACAAGTATTAAAAACTCAAACTGCATCTGAAAACTAGAAATAGTTAAGTAAATTTGAATTTGAAGAGATTACTGAAATAAACACTAAGTTTTTTGTTGTTGTTGTTGTTGTTTTTGTATTTTTCCGAGGTTGGAAACAGGGAGGCAGTCAGACAGACTCCACATGCACCCGACCGGGATCCACCCAGCATGCCCACCAGAGGGTGATGCTCTGCCCATCTGGGGCATTGCTCTGCTGCAACCAGAGCCATTCTAGCGCCTGAGGCAGAGGCCACAGAGCCATCCTCAGTACCTGGGCCAACTTTGCTCCAGTGGAGCCTTGGCTGCGGGAGGGAAAGAGAGAGACAGAGAGGAAGGAGAGGGGGAGGGGTGGAGAAGCAGATAGGTGCTTCTCTTGTGTGCCCTGGCCGGGAATCGAACTTGGGACTCCTGCACGCCAGGCCGATGCTCTACCACTGAGCCAACCGTGTTTTTAAGTGAGAGGTGGGGAGACAGAGAGACAGACTCCTGCATGCACCTGGAAGGGGATCCACCCAGCAGGCTCCCTACCTGGTGATACTCTTCCATCTGGGGTCACTGCTCCAGTGCTTGGCAACCAAGCCATTTTAGCGCAGGAGGGGAGGCCATGGAGCCATCCTCAGTGCCTGGAGCCAACTTACTCAAACCATTTCGAGCCATGGCTGCAGGAAAGGAAGAGAGAGAGAGAGAGAGAGAGAGAGAGAGAGAGAGAGAGAGATACGAGGAGAGGTGGAGAAGCAGATGGTCGCTTCTCCTGTGTGCCCTCTCTGGGAATGGAACCTAAAACTTCCACACACTGGGTTGATGCTCTACCACTGAGCCAACCAGCCAGGGCTTTTTTTTTTTTTTTTTTTTGCAAAAGTATTTCCTTGTCAGAAATGCTCACACTATTCTCCATTATAAATAAAAGAAACCAGAGCAAGAGGAATAAGACAGAAAGAGATAAAGTAGGAGCTAGAGCATCTTTTCCAACTTGATTCTGTGTACAGATCATGGGGGAATCTTGTTAAATTTAAGATTCTAATTCAGTAGTTCTGAGGTGGGACCTGAGAGTTTACAACACTCCCAAGTGATTTAGATGCTGCTGACCAGAGATTGCACTTGAGCAAAGAGAGTGTTTCTTGGTGCTCCAGAGCTCATCTGACACTACAAAAACCCCCATTACCTAGTACAACGGACTATCTTCTGTTAGACACTAGTCTCTGAGGAGGAATGTGAGGTTCCCTGGGTAATGGTTTCCAGACTTTCCTGCATCTTATAATCTCCTGGAAGCTTTGAAAAAATCCCAGTCCTGACCGGATAGCTTGGTTTGTTAGAACTTCATCCTTAAGTTTAGAGGTTGCTGGTTCAATCCCTGGTCAGGGCACATACAAAAAATGATGTATATGCCTGTCTCTGCCTATTGAGCTCCTTTTCTTTCCCTTTCTCTATAAAATCAATAGAAAATATTGGAATAAAAAACAAACAAAATGCTCAAGCCACATCTCATATCAATTAAATCAGAAACTCTAGGTACTAGTAGACAGGTAGTGGTTTTAAAAATTCTCCAGGTGATTTCATTGTGTAGCCAAGTTTGAGAACCAATGACTTAAAAAAGTATATTATTAGAATAATAATAACAACAGCTGACGTGTGGTGACTGCTTCGATATAAGTACCAGGCAATCAATATATACTTGTCTTTCCATTGAATAATTGCTGAAAAAATGCCAGCAGATCAGGAAACTGAGGCAGAGATTATGTCACTTGCCCCCAGACACCTAGTTGGTAGAGCTGATATTAGAAGACAGAAAAAGCAATGTCACTGGGAGGAAGCATATGATGGAAGTGTGAAGAGCTTGCTAGTTAATTACATTTGTGTGTGGAACCAGGTTTTCTTTTCTCTGTATTTCTATTTTTAACCAATTGTTGGTGAGGCCATGTTTAAAATTTGATTCCTCTCTCTTGCTGTACCTTGACCTCGAAGACCCAAGCCTGCCTTCCTGAATCATTCGCCTTTTCTCACACCAGGCGTGCCTGAGGCCCAGGGATAGTCAAAATTTTTATACCTACTTCCCACTTTTGTATCTCTGTTAGTAGTAAAGTTTTCTAACTGCCCACCAGTTCCACAGTAATGGTGATTTATAAAGTAGGGAAGTAACTTTATTTTATAAAATTTATAAAGCATACTTATAGCAAGTTAAAGCATATACTAATAATTACTTGCCAAGTACTTTATGTCAGATTTTTGCTAAGTTTGGCAGAATAAATCTTTATAAAACAACTTACTATAGTTAAATCTATCTTTTTATTTATACTTTGGTTGCTCCACTACCGCCCACCATGAAAGCTGGAACGCCCACTAGTGGGGGGTAGGGACCAGGTTGACTACTACTCCTAGACTCTTGAGCTGAAGCTATTGTCTACAATTGCGGGCTCATGGGGCAGAGTTGACTCCAGGTAGGCTTTACTTCGTTTCATTTCACATTCCTTGGGCCTCTCTTGCTCCTAACTGGCCAGCAGGGGGAGCTACAGCTACCAGGAAAAATGGCCTGTAAAACTGCCCCTAAATAGATAGGACTTGGATGTTCGGTCCTAAAAGGAAATATTTCTAGCAGTTCTTCATCCTAAAACTAATGCCTACTGCCCCAGACCCCAGAGACCAGCCAAATAGCCTTCTGGGAGTGCCGACAGCAGAAAAGTCAGAATGGTTTTGAGACAACTGAGAAGGCTAGTGGGGGTACAAAGAAAACCAGATAGAAGCTGACGGAAGACAATTGGACTTTGGGTGATGGGAATGCAGCATAATCAAATGTCAGAATAATCTAGAGATGTTTTCTCTGAACATATGTACCCTGATTTATCAATGTCACCCCATTAAAATTAATAATTAATAAAAAAAGATTGCGGATCAGTCCAGAAAAGAGCCATAAGTAAGCAATCAATCTTCGTGAATGATATTCGTCATTCAAAAAAAATTCAACAACTGTAATAAAATATGTAGAATGTAAACCCGAGATTTTTTTTAAAACTCTGGTCAATGACTTGAATAAAAATTTGTATAACAGTCCTTAGTTTTCTCAATTTTAAATGGGTATAATATCAGGGCAAATACATGTTCATTTAACTCAGGCATAGCTATTAGAAGACATAGGGTAGAGTGAGGAGTCAGGAAGTCTCAAGACAACACTATCATATCTTAAGAGTTTGAGAGAAATTTTAGGAGTATTAGAGGGAGGATATTCTTCCTAAGTTTGCTACTGAGCTGGGTGCCAATTTACCCTGAACAATGAATTCACAGAGGCTGCTTTCCATACTTGAGAGGAAATTGCAGTGGCTCAGAGCTTTAGATGGTCCAGTTCTCTGAGAGCATCAGAACACGTAACTGTGACTACATTAGGATGCCTAAGTTGGGCTGAAGCTAAATACACCAACTCATTCCATAAGAGACCTCCGCTTTCTCATTTCATCCTGTACCCCATTTTATCCTCCCTTTCCAACCCTGCTATAGGAATACATAAGGGGCAAAGGATGACTATCCAATACCCTATTCCATTCACAAGGAGAATATCTTTAGGATTGCTGTTCTACCATTTTATTTTTCTGGACTGTTTATGGGAAGAATTGAAGGATGATAGAATCAGAACCTTTTATATTAAATAGATTTTGGCAAACATGATGCTAGAGGCCTTGAAGCGCCACCATGAGTTGATAAAACTCCTGAACAATTGATATGTAAACTTCATCAAGGACACCGTGATGGATTTTCAGAGTGTGATCTATATTAGTGGTTTTCACCCGCCAGTCTGTGGACTGATGCTGGTCCATCAAAATTTTGTGCTGGTCCACGAAAGAGTTAACTACCCTTATGTTGTACGAAGATTATAGACCCAATGATTTTAGTTGAATTCACTTATGCTCAGGGTGATTGCCACTTATCAGCCTGTATCATCAATGAAAATACTATTGAGGTTGTCTTGGATATCTTTGGAACTTGCAGGCTCCTTCGAACAACATTTTGAACCATGTACAGCATTTATTTGTAAATCATGGACAATAGACAAAACACATTAAGACAAACTTATGTAGTATTCAATGCATTGTACATTGTGGAGTTCGGAAATCAAGTACCAGCTTGTGCCATGTTGCACTGTTATGTGCGGCTGGCTAGGTCATTGGTCCATAATTGTAAAAAGTTTAAAAACCACTAGAGCAGAGTGATATGAAATATATATTCAATGTTCATTAATTCAAATTTTACTTACTGCATTGTTCACAAATGTGTCCTAATAGGGTGCAAGCTTGCTTCTCTTCTCCTGGATACACTCAATCTAATAAAGGATCTGGGCTATTGCATTGTAAGCAGACAGATTAGTAGTGGCACAAATGCATGCAAAAATACACAGACAAGGCTTTGCTATGTAGCCAGTGCCTCCCTGGTAATTCTCCCGTGTCCTTGAAATTGAGCTGCCAGTTCACTTTCCCCAGCTAAGGAGTCTGCTTCTTCTCACCGAGCTCTGTCTGAGAGCCCCTACATTACCCTAGCCTGTGAGAGTTACATGTTCCACCAATGCTTACAGAATCTACCTGGGATCTGGAGCCAGACTGGGATGTCTGAGCACACACACACTCTCCTCCTCAAGACAGCATTTTTTAGTTGAGGAAAAAAGAGGTGACAAACCTACTAAGAAAGCTGATTTTTTTAACAGGGCCCCCCCTTTTTTTTTTTACTGTGCAGGCTGACATAATGGCAGTCTCTAAGGTAAGGTGGTCTGTAGTTTGAGACACCTAGCTGTCACTGCCCAGTTCAAGCTTACCAGTGTGAGGGATCAGAGGCCAGGAATTAGAGGGAGTATGGGTGGGTGGTCAGACCTGGGCACTGTCCCTCTTTCTAGGAATAGAAATTGCAATTCTGCATGTTTTGTTTCCAGGTTTTGTTTTGTTGTTGTCTTTTTAAAATTTTTCCCTAATGTCCTAATAGGCTGCCCGAAGCATATAAGCACGAACAATAAATCTTATTAAATAATAAGATGAGAAAAATTGTGACCTTATTCAGATTTAATGGGAAAAAAAAAAAACACCAGCACAATCCCTGCCATCTTGTTATAAGCTGAGGAGTCTCCCACCGGGGAAGCAGTAGGAGATCAATGTGCACCGGAGGACCAGCCAATGTGGGGATCAGAAGCACATTCAACTGTAATGTCCCTTTACTCCTGTGTCCTCAAATGTTGGGTCAGTAAGTCTTTCCAGGACATCACACAAACAAGCAATTTGATACTTCTTTCCTGGGCTTTGTTCATCTCTCCCATCACACCCCACAATGAACAAGTATGAAGGATCAGAGATAAACTAAACTCCCTTAGGAACTGGCTCCATTTTTTCAGGGATATATCTTTCTCTCTTTCCCTTCTCTACTTGTGCTTTTCACTCATTGTTAGGTCTACCTGCTAGATAAGAAATCTTATTCCCCTATAATTCACCTTTTGGACTGAGCCAGGTTGTCACAAATTTGGGTCAAAGAAATTATGCAAAAGCTCCCACCAAATTTAAAGCCATTTCCCAAGTGGGGGCTGCCTTTCCAAAGCCTCAGCTCCAGCCTGACCTTCGATGCTTTACTTCCTGAGCAATGATTCCCTCTCCCGCTTTTGATGGTGCTCTGTTTAGCAGGTGTGACAGATGCTGTTGATTTGCTCACTCAACACCTATTCTCACCCCCCTTCTTTCTTGCCCCCTTTCACTGTGGAAGCAGTAAAAGGCCTGTAGTGCTTTCCCACTCACTCTCCAGCTGCCCTGGGATCTAGGTGGCTCTGCTGTTCTGGCGATGGGAGTCCAAGGCAGTTGTGGCAGTGCTTCTGGGAACGTGGTTTCCTCCCTGATAAATGGGAGGAATGAAGTTGGCAACAGTCTTCTTAGTTTTATTTTGTTTTGTTTTTTTCCTGCCGAATATACATATGCTGCTTGAAGGTATAACCTCTATTCAGCAATAAGCAAATGCTAAGGATATCAGAATGAATATATAGAGAGATCTTGGGTTCTTGATGACTTGGTTGAGTTACCATAGCTCCATGAATCTTGTATGGATGTCCTGGCCTGCCAATCTGCCAATTCCATGTATTAATATATATATTCCTGATATACCAGGTATTCTGTTACTTACAGATTAATATGTCCTTACGTAGAATAAATAAAATAAAAACCAAACCCAAATTAACCCTACACCCAGTCCCCCCAAAAAGCTTTATCCCACTGACTTTCAAGCCCTATATTAGGGGAAGTTATTAACATGTCGCCATAGTCTTCCTTTTGCCCTTGTACAGATAGGAAAACCAGAGGCTAGGAGTCTACAGCAGCCTTACCAGGGTTGCAGAGTAAGCTGCAGAAAGCTGGGAAATAGAGCCAGGAGCTGTGTAATCCCAGGCGAAGCCTCCTCTGCTCTCTCTCCTCCTCAACTGGGAAAATGTCAAAGGATTTATCAAAAACAGCCTGAAGCTAGATTAGGTATTTTAATACCCAAAGCACTTAATTACTAATACAATTTAAGGTACATTAACCTAATTGGAAACTTTTCTGCATATGGCATAGGTTCTTTTTTTTCCCCTGAAAAAAATTAATAGTATTTTTTCCAATTTTACTCCTACCCAGCCTCATCTTTATGTGCTGTTATTGGTTTTCAAAGTTAGAAGGAATATCACAGCCAAGAGCTGAATTAATGTTATTTTCTTCTATAAAAGAACAAATAAAAATAAATAAATAAAATGAGAGGAAAAAGGAAGATAAAATTCTACCAGATAATTGCAGGTCTCACGGATTTAGCACACTGGCAAGCTGACAGGACGTCTTCGTCAGAGACCAGGGGTCATCTTATGTTCCTCTTCTTCACATTCCGTGTCGAATCAGTACCACATCCAGGTGTGTTGGCTATTTCTCGTCTTCCCCCTGCTATGCTGCTTCCTTAGGCCATCCCTCGACATTCTCCTTGAATTACTGTTGAGGGCCTGTCTAGTCAGTCTCTTGTCTGGTTCCAATATGTCCCCAGTGCTACAGTTGGAGAGCCTTATAAAATGCAAATCAGATCTCTCAGTTCCCCATTTTATAACATTTTAAATCCTTCAGTGGTTCCCCATGGCCCTCAGGATAAGTCCACACTCCTCTCTATGACTTGGAATGTCCTTCATTACCTGTTTTCTGTCTAATTCTCCGGTCTCACACTTGATGCTTCAGCTATATCAAGCGACTTGTATTTCCCCAGCTGGTTATGCTCTCCTAGCTCCTAAGCCTTGGCAGAAACCCATTACTGCTGCAAACTCTTCTTTCCTACTCTTGTTTGTCCTACTTCCCACCAATTCTCAAGCTAATTCCTAATCATCTACTGTCCAAGCAACACTTTCTCTGGAATCCTCCACTGACCACCCTCTGCCCAGATTGGGGTAAAGGCCTCTCCAATGTGTTCCCATAGCAACATGGCATAAAACACACTGAGATAATGCCGGAATTATTTGCTTAGATGTCTGTCTTTCCCTGGGGCATCTTGAGAGCAGGAAATGTACTTTGTTCACCTTTGTATTATTAGCACCTAGAACAGTGATGCTTACAAAACACATAGTCAGTAAAAATAATTGTTGAATGAATGAAAGAATAGCACACTAACCTTGTATCAAGGATTATGCAAAAGAATAAGAGGCAGGTGGGCAGGAAGGATGACTTTAATGTTCATGAAGTGACAGAGATCTTGTTCACCCTGCACTCAGCAAGGAAAGCATAGGGTCTGGCACCTGACACACTGGGTTGCAGGTTGTTCTCAATTTAACAAAATCTAAATGGGGAAAACTGGCATTTCTGGGGGCTGACTCACACTGACTGAGAAGGAATGAATGTGGGAGTGTCTTAAAGATCCTTACAAGCCTAATGGATGTTAAATGTGGGGAAGGGAGATTTTAGAATTGTAATTGTACCTGTTAAGTTTTGGGTTCCTCTCTCTTCTTTACCTCTTCCTCGCCTCTTCACCACTTTTTTTCTGTTGATGCCATCATCCTAATGTTTTTAGCAACAGAATCAGAGGTGCATTCAGAATCTACTTCTTAAGCCAGGTAACTTCATAAATTATCCACACACAGATAACCTGTAGAGGCTAAAGCTGACATTTCACACTAGAACATTATGTATGAAGAAGCACTAAATGAGAAACTGATGGCATTTTTCTGCATTCTCCCAATGTACTTTATTACCTCTAAGTAACAAAGAAGTTCGCAGAGTTTATATGTACAGTGTGTTAGCCTTCAGCCAGCACTGGTCTAACCTCAATGGACGTCTGCGTGGAAACACCATACCTCTTAGGACTTTCGGGGTCAATGGCCTTGTAAAGCCAGTAGCCTGGGCCACCATCACAGCCGCCTGGCCCATGCAGGTTCGCATTGGATTCGGACAGTCGGTAAAGAAACAACGGAGCCAAAAACTGGTGGGCCATCATCTTTAATCCTAGCTTGCACCTGGCGGGCAAGTAAAAACACACACTGGGCTCCAAAACCCACTCACATTCAGTGCTCACAAAGCTACTGACTTATTCGAGTTTCCTAGAATCAAAGGTTTCTAGCTCACCAGACTTATTCACCTCTGTTCCCCATCTCCTTCCTCCTCCCTGCACAAACTCTGCACAAACTGGCTTCTCACTCAGCACTCCACCATCTTGGCTGCTTCTCCTGGCCTCCTCCATGTGGCCTCTCTCTGCTCTCCACTGTATCCTCTAATGCTAATCTCAGGAACCAAGAGTGCAAGCTCCCGGTCTGCCCCCATTTTATAGTGCAGAAATCAAAACCTTTAATCTAATATACAAAATAGGGAAGTCTCTAATACAAAGTCACTTATCTGGGGCATGATGGGATTGCACTACCCCACATCAAAAAGGATGGGAAAGGCTTAGTCCTAAAACCAAGCCCCAAGCTACAAGCATCCTGCCTGCCCACAGCCCACCCCCAACACACATTAATATCACCTGGGTGACAGGCTTCCATGTGGGCAGCGCCATCTTTATCAAAGTGAGTATATTTTATATTTTATCTGCCCAACAGGCCTTTATTCATTATATAACAGCTGATTAGACTGCCCCTGCTTTTTATTTTATTTTTTTTCTTACCTATAAGTATGGCAGCTTGTGGGCATGGCAGCCTATGGTCATTACACTTTGAAGAGGTTCACCTCAATGTCAGGAAAGCTGTGCATGGAGGCCCTGGCCGGTTGGCTCAGTGGTAGAGCGTCGGCCTGGCATGCAGGGGTCCCGGGTTCGATTCCCAGCCAGGGCACACAGGGGAAGCGCCCATCTGCTTCTCCACCCCTCCCCCTCTCCTTCCTCTCTGTGTCTCTCTTCCCCTCCCGCAGCCGAGGCTCCATTGGAGCAAAGATGGCCCGGGCGCTGGGGATGGCTCTTTGGCCTCTGCCCCAGGCGCTAGAGTGGCTCTGGTTGTAGCAGAGCGACGCCCTGGAGGGGCAGAACATTGCCCCCTGGTGGGCAGAGCGTCGCCCCCTGGTGGGCATGCCGGGTGGATCCTGGTCGGGCGCATGCAGGAATCTGACTGTCTCTCCCCGTTTCTAGCTTCAGAAAAATACAAAAAAAAAAAAAAAAAAAAAAAAGGAAAGCGGTGCATGGAACTTCCACAGAAACAGGCAAACTGCCTTTGAGAGATCAATTATCTGTAGCTGGCTTCTGAGCTAAGGGTGGAATTCATATTAGAGTGAATTAAAGACTACTAGGCATAGGTTGTTGATATGTTTGGGACAGCCGTCTTCTGTAGGTGTTTAAATTGTCCATTATGGCTCCATAATGACATAATGATTTGAGTTGCCATAGACAACTCGGGACAGGAATTGGGGTTGTGCAGAGGTAGGCACCTAAAAATATCCCAAAGACTAAGACACCTCTAAAGGAATGTTCAGAAGGCTTTTAGAAGCAACATAAAAACAAAATAGCAACAAAAGTGACAGCTCCCAGAGTATGCAAAATAGGACATGACACTCTGTTCTGTGGATACACAAAATAAATACCACAGTCCCTATCTTTAAAGAATCATTCTTCTAATGTGGGTGTTAAGAAATGTATCCAATAAATTCATAGATTGAGTGAAAAACATTGCATCTGTGAAACAAACACATATGAAGGGAGTCGGAAAAAGGAGAGAAATCATTGCCAGCCCTGTGTACCTGGAAGGCGTTCTGGAAGGAAACCAGTTGAGGAGACTTTGCAGGAGTGATAGGCTTATCTCAGGGCCTCCTCTCCTCCGGCCTCTCACACTCTCTCCACCCACCCACGTTCAGGACTTAGGTCCCAGCTGCTGTCATATTGAAATAGCCTCTGATGCACTATAAAGAATGTGTGGAAATAATAACCAATTTTATAATTTACCTGATGAAATTTGGGCCTCTGGATACTCTGCTATCTTTTATTTTCCTGTAGGACCCAAACAGTAGTATACTCCACTCCAGGGGTCGAGAACCTATAGTTCGTGAGCCAGATGTGGCTCTTTTGATGGCTGCCTCTGGCTCGCAGATAAATCTTTAATAAAAGAAAAATAACGTTAAAAATATAAAACATTCTCATGTATTACAATCCATTCATTTCCTACCGCTCATGTTTATGGTTGTGGGTGGCTGGAGCCAATCACAGCTGTCCTCCAGGACAACACCAATTTCTTTATTGGATAATGCATAATGTACATGGGTTGTTGTATGGCTCTCATGGAATTACATTTTAAAATATGTGGCGTTCATGGCTCTCTCAGCCAAAAAGATTCCCGACCCCTGCTCCACTCCCACCTGAGGAAGAGTCCCAGTCCTCTCTCAGATGAGGCTTTCCTGTTTACCTTAAAATATATTTCCTAATGATTCCTAGATACACTGGCACTTCTTCTAATGGACACGGTGTAATACTTTAACATGTAAAAAATAAACTGGTAATATCCACATTATAAGTGTCGATCAAGCTAATTATAGTTTTTTTCCACAGAGTTTCTTTCCTCTCTCAGCCATATGGTGTTTGTTATCTTCTGTCTGCTTTCTTTTTAACATATTTAAACATTTTGAACAACCTAGAAAACCCTTTGTACCCAAATCAGGAGACTTTGTTCTTCCTCTATAGCTCAGAACAAGGCCTCATGTGAACCTGGTCAGCATGTGAGTCGCCCCTTTCTTCAAACGCCTCCTCACTTTCCCTTTTAACCTCCAGATTAATTATTTCAAAAGTTTGCCCCGTGACAGAGGATTTTAACTTTTTGAATCTTACCCCTGTGTGTTTGTGTGTGTGTGTGTGTGTTTGAGAGACAGAGAGACTGAGAGAGAGTGAGAGAAAGAGAGAACAGGAGGATATGGCCCACCTTTTTATTGTTATTACTTTAACCAGGGAATAGGGTACTGGAGGAAGGACAGGAAGCTACTGCTCTTTGGCAGTGTCTATTGCAAATGGCTTTCTTCTAAGCTCGTGAGAGCAGGATTCCTACAGATCTCTTTTATACCATTTCACTCATGAGTGCTTACATATATAACACACATTCACACACACTCATGCTCATGCTCGTACATATTCATACACATACACATACACATACACATGAACACAACCTTGCCTTAGGGACGAGAGTCCAACTCAAATCAATAGTAAGAAAATCCCTTACTATTGAACATAGTGATGGGAACTAAGGAGCAGCATCAAAGCAGCACAACATATGAGTGAAGAGTATTTCCTTTTTTGTTCCTTGATGTCTTAATTTCTTCTCCTCTAAAACGGATATAACAACGCCTGCTCACAGGTCGCATAAATTAAGGTCTTTGAAGCACTAAGAACAGAGAACAAGGCTTGGCACATTGTGAGTACTATACAGGTGTTTAGTCAATAAATACAATAAACATGTAATTCCAGAGCCCGACACACAGTATGTGTATATTCTATATGTATAAGTGAAGAAACTCTCTTCTGAGTTAATGCTTTGAAAATCCTTCTTCCCCCAAACTCCCTTAGAGGAGCCTAAGTTCAGGGTTCTTTCTGTGTTCATTTGCTGGCTAGTGTTGTTTCCCCATTCACCACCTTCTCCATGGGTGTAGCCTTTAGAAACTCTTTTGGAAATACTTCTATTGAAACAAGTGTAATCCGCATCAAACCAGTGTAGCACCTCTCCATCCTGAAGGTGGGTTAGGCTTAAATAGGTTCACCTTATATGAAGTGTAAAGACACCAGCTTTCTTCCTGAAGCTTATAACCCAGTGTATTGCAAAGTTTTATTGATAGTGACCTACAGTAAGAAAAATACTTTCTATCGTGAGCCGGTACACAGCCACATATGTTTACGGCTGAAGCAAAAGCTTCCAAAGCTATACCACTGACTCTATATAACACACTTGTATACTTTTTCTTTCTTCTACTTCATTTATAAAAATGCTGTTATGACTATTAAACTGATTGCACCACTGACCAATATGTTTGATCTGCCGTTAGACAAACACCAAATCAGACCAAAAGTATTTTTAGCAATGGACTACTAATAAGATATGTAATCCTATATAAAACTCTAAAATTCTTTAATGGAAGAAAGATGACTATTGATTTGGGTCTGTATGCCTATGTTTCATTCTCTGTGGGAATTTAAATTGCTAAGATAAATTCTCAGCTTCAGGTGTGTTTTTAAAAAAAGTGCCATTGCCTAATAAAACAGAAGTAATGACAGAGTTTTCTTTAACACAAGTAACTATACTAAGGATTATCCAACTGAACTCTTAGTAGGCATAATCATGTACTAGGGTGTGGTGGAGACAAGGATATCAACTATTTCTCCTGAGCTCTGCTCCTGATTTGCAAATATCTTTGAAATACACTGACAGTTTAAAATCTTTGAGCTTTTTGGCAACTGTTATCAAAATAACTTGAGGTTGAGGGCCCATTCCTACTCGACAGTTGCTATGGCACTCTGTTTTTCTATATAACAAACATCAGTAATCTCTTACTTTTGTATAATACTTGGCAGTGTATGAAGTGCTTTAATGCATATTATCTCAACCTCATAACAAACCTGTGAGGTATACAGGGCAGGTATTTTCATACATTGTATTTATAACTAAGTCAGTTAAGACTAATGGTTCCCATTTTCATCATAAAGATGGATCATTTTGAAACATGTTGTTGGCTAACAGCAAGAGACTTTGGAATGTGAAAAATACACTAGATTTGGCCTCAAAGATAAGAATTAAAATTCAGGGTGTGTTAATAACCAGGTGTCTGCTCTGGGAAAGTCTCCTAAGCTCCAGTCTCATGTTACATTTAGTAAGTAGAGCAGCTTAAGTCCTACTCACTAGTGAAGCTTGATGTGGTGGGAGGACTGGGAACTTGAGTGTCACATAAGACTGGATTCAAATTCTGGCTTTAACACAAGATGTGTCGACTTAGTTAAGTGGTCTAGCCTCTCTGAATTTTAGTTTCTGTAAAGTAGGTATTATAATGAAACATCACTGGCCAATTAAAACATCTTCCTGATGATATACCATTCCTGCTTCCAACTGCCTCTGATTTTTTTTATGTAAGTGCCAGTTTAAAAAAATAAATCTAAGTCATTTTCCTGCTTTAAAATCTTCTATGGTTTTCCATTATTCTTCAAATAGACCAAAAATTTGCCTTAATCTACCATACTATGGTCCTTGCCCATCATCCAGCCTTATTTTATACCACTCTCTATCCTCTGTCACAGATTTTAGTCAATACTGTTCTTCATTGAATTCTTTGTGGCTCAAAACATTTTACTGTTTGGAGCCTGCACCCCTTGCTATTTGTTCTGCCTGAAATAATCACCCATCATGACCCTAATCCCATTCATTCTCAGCCTTTAGAATGTAAATGTCACTACATTGAGGAAGACTTCCTAAACTCCTAGACTGTGTCAGGTCTCCATGTTCCATACTGTCATGGGGGCTTATTCTTTGCCTTTAGAGCCCACACATGTAATTAAATAATTGTTTGTATAACTATTTGTATAATATGGACTTCTTCCACTAAGTTTAAATTCCAGCATGGCAGGAACTATAACTATTTTGTTCATGGCTGTTACCTCAGCATATGGTTTCTGGAGTTACATTCTTTTTACTTTACTTTAATCCCCATAGCTGAGTAATTTTGAAAAGTTATATACCCTCTCTGTGCCTCACTTCTCTGTAATGTGAAGAATATTAATAGTGTTGACTCCCATATAGTTATATGAAATAAAGTGAGAACCCATGTGAAAAAGTGAGATAATCTAGTGTTCCACACAGAATAATAGATCGTAAATGATAAATACTGGTTGAATTAACAAGTAGATAAGTGTTAGTACCATCCTTCCATATTGAAATAATCCCTCCAGGAATGGAAGGAAATGTTGAGTGGACAAAGTTACAAGGAAAAGACATGGGAGTTTCTTATTATCCAAGTGGCCACTTCCTAAGCTGCTCACTGGTCGTTTCTGAGGGTGATGGATCGTATGAGCACTAATCACTGAGAGTAAGTTCTGATAATAGGGAAGGGAATGGAGCATGTGGTGAGTTGAAGGTTTGAGGCCAAGTTCATGGTGTGAATAGCAAGGGGAGGTGGCACACTGTGTACAGCCATTTAGCACCACTGAAGCTGCCATTGAGGACTTGGAACAGAAGTAAGAAGACCTGGTTCTCAGCAGACCTTGGAAGACAAAAAGTAGAAAGTAAGACAACAAGAAAAAGAGGTAATGGGAAGTCTTAATCTTTAGCAGGACTCAAAAAAGAAAAAGAAGTTTCTCATGACAAAAAGCACTGACTGAAAAATGAAACCAGTACAGCCTGGGCTACCCAGAGACATTCCTTTGCAACATAAACTAGTAGCGATTGTGTACAGAAACTTTAAAAAAAAAAAGATGACTTTCACAGGTATTAAGATGCACTGAGCTTGTTTGGTAAACTGACATGGATAGGGTTTGACAGCAGAACTCATTGGGAGTTCGAGCTGAAGATCATGAAAGATCATAGCTCATCAAGGCAAGATGGGGAAGTGAAGGTAGAGCTGAAGAATTGCCAATAGTAACTGAATATAAATAACAGCTTTAAGGAGGCAATTGATGCTTTAATAAATAAGTTTTAAAAGTCAGTTGAGAATACATAAGCTATCAAGAAAAGACGCATTTTATGTTGTTCAAGATTCAAGGTAAAAGTTCACATGTTCACCTCAAACTATGAGACTGTAACAGATGTATAGATAGGACACAGATTTAGATCTGTTATGGTTCATAAACTCTCTCTAATCAAATTTCCTACCTGGCAATTAATTCCTTATCTCTGGCAAAAGCTCACATTGGCAACTTGACTTCTCAAACACAGAATATTATTTGGAAACCAGGAAGGAAGGGGTTAAATAAGCATGGTTGTGGCACAGCTGGGAGCCATTAACAATTAAATTTTGGACAGAAACCCAGCAGGAAGCTGACAAGGGGCTACAGAGACACAATGGCCTCTAAAGAGTAAAAACTTGATTCGGAAATGAATGAGCTGCCTTTACCAGTGAACCTTCCGCAAAACCTAAATCCCCTAATTAAGAATGAAGAGCAGATATTGGTTAAAAGTTTATATTATGCCTAGACATAAATCAGTGTTCTTAATAAGAAAGATAATGAGTAACTTAATAATTTATAGAAATATATTTTAAAAAATTACATAAGTTATGTAAGTGGGCCTGTCTTGATTTAAAAACCATAATTGGTCAGCCAACATAAGGTATCTTAGTACCTTCAGCCATTTGTCTCTCACTTCTGTTTCTATTTTTGATGGTAAGAAATTAAATTTCAGAGATCGAATATTAAATCTAGTACTTCACAATTATCTCAAAGAGAGTTCTCAGATCCCCTTCTTTTCAGTTTACTTTCTCCCTATCTCTGATCTCCTCACAGTAAAGATCCATTTTCTACTAATTTCTCTTGTTTCTCTCTATCCCACCAAGATCTATGTCAGACATTCATGGTTCCTTTATATACTCTGATAAAATGCAATTCACAATAATGTTGCAGAAATCTATGGGTTACTTTATGAAGTCTCCCACCAATAATCTGTGAGAATCTTCTGAAAAACTTTAGCCAATCCTCATTTCTTCCTTCTCCTACTATCTATAGTCCCCTATAGTCCTCACAGGAATGTTTTCACTCTGCCATCCTTGTTGATTCAATCTGATCATGTTCAGTTTGGCACATTATGTCATGTTGTCTTTGAGGCATTTAGTTATCTAATGTATAAAGCACTACCTTTTATTAAAGATTACAAACCACTTGAAAGGAGGGATATATATAACAATTTCTTTTTATTTTTATTTCTATACTTCTTTATACTGTGCTATATATTCAATAAATATTAAAGGATAATAAAAATAAAAAGAGGTGTGGAGGTGTTCAGTTCCATTAAAATCTGAACTGAACACCTCCACACATGTAATTAAAACTGTGCATGCTGCTTCAGAAGGTATTGGGTACAGAGAAGCAAAAGACTGTGTTAATATATAAAATAGTAGGCTTGGCCAAAAAGCCTTCTCTGCATAAGACCCTTAAGGAGCATATAACATAAAAAGTCAAATGGAATAGTATACAGCCAATAAAATTTATACTGTTTACGTAAGACTTAAGACAAAATGAATAAGAAAGTGAGAACTATTTTCTAACTTGATCCCCATCACTACTGGCTTGCACAACGCCTGACACAGTAGAGGAACCCAATCGTGTGTTGAATGAATGATTAGATGAAAATGATCAAGCAAGGATCAATGATAATATGAGTAATTGGCTAGATTACCCAGGGAATATTTCCCAGATTGATTGGGAAAATATAAATTTAATAATGGGAATGAATATAGTTTGAGGCTTCATGAGAAATCTCATGCTTAGGAAAAAGTAATGGCCTAAGAAGTTATTGGGAAAAGAAGGTGGTAGGTAGTACAATGTTTTGTTTTGTTTTTTTCTTTTTTAAGAGAGAGGATTAAGGGATGGTGTGAGAAGGGTGACCATAAATCCCAGAAAATTGTAAACATTAGAAAAGTGAGCACATAAAAAAAAAACAAAAAAAAAAAACTTGGGGTAGAGAAGTTGGTGGAGTCAGAAGTTTGAGAGGCTATCCGGAAGCATGGCAATTAAAAAAAATGAACCCAAACAGATTATTGGAATAGTCTACCAGAAACAGGAAGCTGTAAATAAAAGGAGCAAGGGCTTGCTTTGGCTAAATGTTATTAAGGAGTATAATTTGGGGGGACCTAGTTATCCAGACTCTGTGACGTTACACTCAAGCTCATATGCCCCTGAAGAACTTGGAAGGCATTTTACTGCTTTCATTTGGAAGGTGAAGCCACTGACCTCAAATGCTAGGAATGTATTACTTTGTTCTCTTAATAATAATAATAATGAATTTTTACAGAGCTAGCAATGCACAAATGCAAGAGGCCTGGACTGCGTTGAAAGGGCTCTGAAAAATGGCTGGTCCAAATGATGACTGGCTTTGAAAATCTGTGCCAATGAGACCAGTTTCTAACCAGCCCAACAAAGTCATCTGATTAGGGTTCAAGCTGAAAAATCATTGAAAAGTTCAGACAAAGGCTCCCCTGATGATTAAGCTGTGTCAAGAGCAAAATATCAGATGAGAAGCCACATTTCACTGACACCAAGAATCACACTCACCATTTACCTCTTTGAAATGTCAGTTGGAATGTCATAAGCAAACACAAAGGAGGATACAGCTATGGTAGGTGACTATGAATTTATAATCCCTGGTCAAGATACTCTGGAATAGGCTGATACACATGACTTTTGTGATAAAGTTTTTCTTTTTTTGAGTGATAGCCCCAAATTTTAGCAGAATATTTGGCTAGAAGAAAGATACAACCTTATATCTCTCAATTTTAATTTATATTCATTTTTTCTGTATAAATTGACATATTTGTCAAGAAAAAATATTTCATAAAAGCATTTTTTAATGCTGTAGGTAATAAAAATTTCTGATGCTTTCTAATTAGAGCCTATAAAAAGCGAGTTCTCACGTGCATGAAAGTTCCCTTAGGTTACCAATAGCAGCCCTTGAAGGAATGTTGGGAAATTCAGGCAGAATCGTTGGGGCCAATCTCATGCCATCTGCTCAGTATCCTCAAAAATGTTATACCAGAAGGCAGTTCTTTGAGTTCTTAAGTATCTTTTTGACTTGACTCAGTGTGGCTGATAAAAATAACCTTCATATTTTGAATCACAATCCCATGCACACTTTCCTAAAAAAATTGGGCAAAAGTTTGTCAGTCTCTCCAGTCTCTCTCACTCATTGTCTGACTCACAAACTGTGCTTAGCTCTAAGAACCACTCTCATTTCTTATTGACTGTGTATTAAGAGATTTTGCCATCTTGTTAAAGAGTGTGCCAAGTGGATGTCTTTCTTTGATCATTTGTGCTGTTTCTGTGGAGTTAGAATTGAAGCAGCCTCTATTGTTTGAGGGATAAGTCCCTATCTGGTGAGCAGAGGAGTTCTTGCTATCAGGGTAAGAGGCATGGCCCTAACTATTTATTGTCTACTTTCTGTAAACTCTACTCAAGTAAAGAAGGAGTCATGCAGAAAGCAAAATGATATCTTGCTAAGATTCTTAACGTTTTCTCTGAAAAGAACATATTCTTTATCAAGGTCTGAGACAGTGTCCTTTTCCCTTTTTCTTGAGCATATGAAATATTTACTTGTTAGGCCGCCTCTGAAATAACCATTTCCATGGAGCTGTAGCAGCCCAGCCCATCAGTGTGCTGGTTAATTAAGTGTGACCTAAACCAACTTGACTTGAGCTCTGCATTAAATGCACAAAACCCATTTGAGCTGACCAGCAGCAGAAGTGGTACTCAGAGAAATTGGAAAGGATTTCTCCCAAATGCTTTCTACTTACTTACAGCACTCAAGTAATGGTTGAAGATTAGCATATGACATGACAGATTACATTAAGTCATGTCTTTCCAGTGCTTTATGACAGCACTATCACATTAGCTTCTTAGCACTGGCACATAGAGGCATGCAAATGTTTTCAGACCCTCTTATTCAAATCTACAAGCTGACATGGCAGTCCTGATATGATTATTAGTCATTTGAGAGACTTTAATTCACGTCATCAGATAACAGGTTCTGCTAAAAGGTTAGAGAAACTGTCTGCTTTTAATGAAGCTCTCAAAAAAGACCCTCAAAAACCCTATTATACACCAAGATCCTGGTTTGACTTTATTGACAAGACACCCCCCCCCCTTTAGAATGAACTTGAGTGGAATAACTAAATAGGTATCCAGATTGGAAATATGGTCAGTTTTTTAGGAAAGACCATCTTGGTTGGCTGTGGTTGCCTCCTCCTTCACTGTGCTTCCCCCAGCTGATTCCAGTCTGAGTATGGCCCTTAGTACACATCACGGATGACCCTCAGACATTTTTAGAATCTGATATCCAAGATGAGTCTAACAGGCATAAAGATAATTATTCCTAGAACACTCATTACAGTTTGGGCATAAGCACTGCAGTAGCTCACAGTAATGGGTTAATGGTGTTTGGCCAAGCATGGCATGACTAAGTGGTGATGTGATTGAAGATCATCAGAGTTTGTAATTTGTAGTTTGTTTGCTGCAAATCGGTTTTGTAGTCAAATGTTTTGTTTTGTAATGCAGTGATAGGCACTTAGACCCCCATAGAAACCCTCTTTTCAAAATGTTTTCGCATAGATCAATGGAGTTTGGCACCAACAATGATCTTGTTAGAAGGAAGGAAGATGGCATTAGGGAAATGAGCTGGTGCATTGTGATGAACAGAGAGGCAGAGAGAGACCTCTGCAGGTGAAAAAGGTGTTTGATGGAGGAAAGAGAAAAAAAATGTCTTCTGCAAACTGGCAAAGTGAATGCCAATGCACTTTGTTCCCTTTTCTTTTTTTTAAAAAAAATTTAGGGGTTCAAAACAGCGAACACTGCAAAACCACTGCTGGAGAGCTTCCAAAGAGCAGACAGTGAGTGTTGAGCCGTCTCTAGAGCCTGTTGTTTTAAAACAGTTTCAGTATCAACTTGTCCACTCAAATTTTGGAGGGAAGAAAAACATACTTACAGTTTAAACTAACCTTTAATCAGTCTAGTATCTAAGGAAATATTTAAAATTATTAGATTTGTGGTTAATTTCATTTCTTTTTATGCCTAGCTGAAAAACATATAATGCCTTAACTAAATTACAAATTTAATACTCTTTATCTTACCATTTTTTCCAACTTTTTTTTCCCTATGTCTCTTCAATTTAACAGCTATTTTTGAGATCGTCTTATCTCTGCTCCGTCTCTGTTCTTCCTTGGTGCTTTTCTTCTAACCTAAATTATCACATGCTTTCTAAAGTTACATTGGCTGAAAAGGTAGGCGACCAAATATGGAAAATATATAAAGCCATTGGTAAACTGGAGTGCAGACAAGTTCTGATTTAACTAAGAGCAGCTCTAAAAAATGGGTTGAAGAGAGTAAGGAAATAAAAAAAAAAGGGTGTTACATTTTTTATAAATGAGACTGTTCTCTTCTCCTTCCTCCCATCATCCTCTTTGCCTCCTTTGCACACTTGACTCTGGTGGCCTGCAATCATGAACTTTCATAAAACTAGACCAAACTTAGATGCACACAGTATGTTTGACAGAAGATGGCTCTCTGGAGAATTTCAAAGGCCATCAGGAAAATGCTGTTGACCTTCCCCTGCTCACCCATTGCTACCTGCCAGTTTTACCTGCAAGGGGAGACCTGAGTCGACATTTCAGTTGTACAAGCCTGTCGTATCCACCTTAAGCTGGATTCTGTTCAGTGCTAGAAACTCAAGCCAAATACACAGTGTTTGTCCTTTACTGCCCTCTCCATTCAGGCTGCAGGGCAAGGAACATGAACAACTCTCTTTTCTGTAGGCTGATTTGGTTTTGTGAAAATTCTTCTGTCTCCATATTATAAAAACAATAGCAGGTCTATATTTAGTAATCCTAAACTTATTTTCCATTTTGGTTAATGTATCTTCCCACCTTCTAAGTCTTTCAAAGACATTTTATTTTTCTTCTCTCAATTAAAGCTGACCTCATTTTCAGTTTCAGTCACACTATTAACAAAAAGCTTCCTTTTCTCTTTTTAGTGCTTTTCTCCTGAAAATAAGTAGATTCTAAGTCCCAAGAATGGTAGTGATGTCTTTTTCACCTCTGTGTGCCCACTTCCTCACACCGGGGCCTGACACATGGCAGATCACCAGTAAGTGTTTAGTGACTGAATGTATATATGAGTAGATGGAAAAGTAACTTCAGAAACCATCATAACTCCACAGAGAACTGTTTTATCATTCCTGATTGCATTCTTCCTTCTTCTCCTAGCAAGATGCTGTTTTTCTATTGATTGCCTCTTCTACCTCCTTGCGATCCTCACCGTATGTATATGTGTAAATGTATGTGTATATTTGTATGTGTCCATATTCCATATCACAGATTAAAAATTTCATCACTTTTGACTTATAGACAATTGTCCATTGTAATAAAATTATGAGCAATGCATAGTGACTCTTGGTGCTCCAAGCTCTTCTTCCTCGGTCCTGCAGCCACCACTGGAACTTGGGTCTGGTCACCTGCACAGACTTTCCTGTGACACTGGTACTTCATCCTCCCAATACTTTGAAATAAAGGACTTTAAAGTGTTCTGAATATATTCTTGGCTCACCTGCCTGTTCCATGGGCCTCAGAGACCATATTCTGGCTCTTTGGTCTCCAAAACATATAGTGTACACGAATAATTTAAGGGAATATTCTTTGGATGCCAACATTTAACATCCTCCCAAATTTGTACTGGCTTAAGCCAATTTCCAAGCACAGTGCTCTCCCATTTCTGTTCCTCTCCATCTCAGGGTTTTAAAAGAAAACAAACATCTGCATGCTCAGATTAGAGCCTCCCATAAACACATGTTCCTCTCAAAACCAATCAAAATGGAAAAAAGAAAGAACAGAATATTATATACTTTTCTTTGGATCTGATGTCTGATTTTCATTAGGTTTAACCTTATTTTTTTTAGATCTTAGGCAGTGACCCAATATTTATTTTGCGGCTGGGCCTTGTTCTTGCCAATATTTCACTCTGGCTCCTGGAGGCCTTGCTGAGCAGTTCAAGGCTCTACCACTCCCTGTTCTCTTCCGCTGCCCTTGGAGACACACATTTGTCACGTGCATCCTTCGTTTCATCTCAGAGTTAATTCTGAGCCCTTTCTTTCCTCCTACTCACTACTTTTTAATTTCTCCCTTTCTATTGGATTTATGACTGAATTCTTTCATTTATTCATCATACAATGTCTTTGTAACTCGTTTTTTCTAGTAATTTACACTGGACCATACGCTTTCTGCTGCCGCCTCCTATTATATTGATCTGTAAAGCTTCTGGGGCAATGATTAGCATGAAAGAAGCTCTGCAAATGAAACTCATATTGTATCTTATTTGTTCTCTTGAACAAAATACATTTCAAGGTTCTCCAAGTGGTATCAGATGCTTTTTAATTTTTTGCAGGGTTTTGTATGATTTCATTCATATCTATATTTGGTTATATATATTTACAGGGTGGGGCAAAAGTAGGTTTACAGTTGTTCATGTGGAAAATAATACAATAATTAATAAATAATAATACAAGAATAAACTCTGTGTTTCATGTACTCAGAACTATAAACTTCATTTGTCCATCCTTCATATGTTACAAATACAGATGCCTTTTGTGAAACTCATTTACTTTTTGTTTTATTTTGCATTTTATTGCTATAATGATGAGAGAATTACACCCTTATCCCATTCGTATCATTTTTTTTGGCATTATGGTATGCATTCTAGAGCAGGTAAATCTTGTTTACTCATGATAATTGTATACGTCCTTTCTACTTAGCCAACAATCAGGGTTATCTATATAAGAAAACAAAATAAACCCTTAATATTTTCTTAAGTAAAAAAAAAGAAGGAAATTGCACATTGACTTGAAATTCATATAGTCTTCAAATGTATCTCACTAGTTGTATTGTGTAGACCATGCTAATTCACACAGAGCAGCTTATGTGCAGAAGTTAGTCTCTCTTAGACCTGTCTGATCTGTTTGCATAGGTCATATGAGATAAGGTATTTGTTTCCCGTAGAGATGGTGCAAATACCAACACAGAAAATATAAGGACACTTCAGGGGTGATACTCACCTTTCTGAGTTTTGATTTCTTCATGCATAAAGCAAAGATAACGTTAATGCCTATTCCTATAATGTCTGGAGGAACACAGGAGAAAATGTGTGCAAAAGAACTTTATCAATAGAAAGCAAGTTTATGAAATGCTGACAAATATTATTTAAGAGATAAAATATAATATTCATATTCTTTGCTCTTTGTTCATATTCTTTGTTCTTTAGGTTTCATGGGGGAATAAAGCATATTTATTTCAATCTATAAACAAAGCCTTGGCTGGAGTTATTTGTGCGAACTAGTAACATGATATGTCAACTTAAAGTATCAGTGAACCAGAAGTATTCAGTGCCACTATTTCTAAATAAGATCTTTAAATCTGTGGCTTTCTATACACAACAATATGATATAATAATTAGTAAGAAGTCGTGCAATCCCTAAGTGGTCTTTCATGAGGCATGGTACATTGAAGGCTGGGAATGTTGCCTCTTCAGATCATTTTAAGAATTAACCTAAGGCACAGTCCATATATACATCTTCTATAATCAGAGGAGGAGTTAACAACAGTAAACCCAGGAGAGAAGGTTGGGACAAGAGTTCAGCTTGGGCTCTGCCATCAGCTCTCAACATTACTTTTGAGTACTTTTCCTCTGTGAGTCTGTGAGAGAATTGAACTGGAACATAGGATCTCAAAGTCTTTACCAACAGAACTCTGAGTTCAAATCAATGTACGTGAAAGGACATTTTGTAAAACAGATACAGATAAAACTGTTTGAGTGGAAATAAGGGTGGGTGTCTAAAGCCCTGCTCACCCTATACCAGATCAACATTCTGCATTTAAAGTCCCTCAGAGAGCATTTGCACCCCAGAAAACCACTGGATAAAATGATTTACCATATTTCTTCTGGATTTTTTTTTTTTTTTCAGTGACAGAGAGTCAGAGAGAGGGATAGATAGGGACAGACAACAGGAACGGAGAGATGAGAAGCATCAATTATTAGTTTTTCGTTGCGACACCTTAGTTGTTCATTGATTGCTTTCTCATATATGCCTTGACCGCGGGCCTTCAGCAGACCGAGTAACCCCTTGCTTGAGCCAGCGACCTTGGGTCCAAGCTGGTGAGCCTTGCTCAAACCAGATGAGCCCACACTCAAGCTGGCAACCTCGAGGTCTCGAACCTGGGTCTTCCGCATCCCGGTCCAACATTCTATCCACTGCTCTACCGCCCGGTCAGGCTCTTCTGACTTCTTCTTAGGAAGCCTTTTCCCCTCTGTTTTCCTTCAAAGCCTAGTTCAAAACCTTTTTGTCTTCTCTTCACCCGTCTCAAAAATTGCTCCTCTATTCTTTTTATCTTGAGAAATTTAAGATATGTAAAATCAGAAAAGCAATAAATGGCTTCTTATATTCATACCATCCAACATTGGTAACACTTTGCTTTACTTGTTTTTAATAATTTTAAGAAATAAAACATTACTTACATATATTTAAGAATTTGTATTTCATATAAATATGTATGTAATATTGGCTTTTGTACACATTTTAGTTATTATTTTGATAAATACTAAATAATATTTATTTATTTCTCTCTCTCAGGAGGCAGACATTTTTATGAATCTGCTGTGCATTCCTTCCATCTATATTTTAATCCAAAAAAGGAAAAAAAAAACCTACATACGTTTCCATGAATAATATATGTCATCTTTTTTGCTATGATTTTATAATAAATGTAATGCTCTGGTACATACTTTTTACTCCTGTATAGGATTATTATATAAATGAGGCATAATTGCAGATTGACTTTTTTTAAACATGTGTATAATTTTTTTTTCATATGAATATTTCACATTTTTATATATGTGTTTCTCTATGAGCTTTTAGGTAGTTTTTTTTCACTCCATTTAAATAATTTTAAATGTATACTTTTATAGTTGTCTCTTATTTTCTATAGCTGTAAGAATCCTTCTACATTGTACACCTAAAAATGGTATTATTGGATCCAAAGCTATTTATTTATACAATTTACTAGAGACTGCCAAATTCTCTCAAAAATTTTGGAAATAATTCACCTCTTAGAATTCTTATTGCCAATATTTCATATTTTTGAGCTTTTAAATTGTTTTACATTTTGATTAAGCAAAAATACTATAGAAGATTTCTTAATATTTGAGGATTATAATCTTTATTGGGGATTATAATTTGTATTTTCTTGATTATCACTGAATTTGAGAATTTAAAAAATATTGTGATTCGGATTTTCTTTTCTATGAATTAAAATTTGGTATCTTGACTTATTTTTTGACTTTTCTGTCTTATTTTTTTCTTTTACTGTTTTAAATTTTTTAATATATAAAAGTTAAGAGGTTATCAGGGAGAAGGAGTCTAGAGGGTCGGGGAGTAAAGAGGGACAAATATATGTATCCCACATAGGTGGGATATAAAACTGAGACTCCTGGACACACATAAAAGTAGATTGGTTACCTGTGGGAGGGAGGGTAGGAAGAGGAATAAAGAAGGACAAATTTAGTGTGATGGAAAATGATCTGACTTTGTATGATGAGCAGATAATGCAATCTTCAGTTCAATGCTATATAGAGGTGTTCCCTAAAACTTACGTACTCTTGTTGATCAATGTCTTTATTAAATTTAATTTCAATTATAAAAATAAAAAAAATCATATATACTGAAAGTTAATTGTTAATTAATTATCTATGTTTCAAATATCTTCTCCAGTCTGTTACCACTATTTTATTTTTGTATTATTATTATTTCCATTTTACAGACAAAAGAATAGGCTAGAATACAATTGAGAAATGAATTCCAAAAATTCATGTGGAAAATCAACATATATGATTAATCAGGAAAATTTCAAGTAGATGAGCAAAGAGAAGGTGTGGTTGTAGCAGTTTCCTGTAGCTGCAGGATTGAGGTCCCCATATTTTTGCTGGCTATCGAAACCAAGGGCAAAACTCAACTCCTAGAGAACAGCCACATCCTTGGTCACATGGCCCCTTCCACATCCAAATGCAGTAAGGGAGACTTTATTGTGCATCAAATCCTCTTCACTAAATCTCTGACTTCAGGAAGATCCCAAGCCCTTTTAAAAGTTTACCTAATTAGGTCAGGGCCATCCAAGTTTTCCTTACTTAAAGGTCAATTGATGAGACCTTAGTTAGCTCGGCAAATCCCTTCAGCAGCATTTAGATTTATATTTAGTTAAATGACATGGTGAAGCTGTATACACTAGAGGGCAAGCATCTTGGAGGTCATTTTAGAATTCTGCTTAATATGTAAAATCCATTTCATCTGTTCTTTCAATCATGATGCGGAGGGAGCAAGCCTCCCTTCTCCCTTGAGAGGGGAGAAACTAGAAGAATACAAAGTAAAGGAGCCAGCAGGGATAACTGAGTCAGCCAGTTATAAATGAACTACATCCCATACTTCTCTAAATGGTTGCTTAGAGCTGCTTGCAACACAAAGCAAAAAAAGCAAGATCTGTATGTAACTATGACCAGTGATCTGGAAACCCCTTCCCCCTTGCTGACCCCCCAAAAACTTTCCCTCCCCTCTCTTTGAGTCCTCAGAAACCTTAAACAAAGAAATCACACACCCATTGCTTGGATACTGTAAAGGTATATAACCTGTAAGAAAATCTAATTCGGAGAGCTCATGCTTTAGCACTACTAGTCTCACGTGCTCTGCCGGTTACAAATAAATTCTCTTTCCTCTATTAATTAAGTTGTCTGAGCATATCCTTCATCAGGGTTGTTTTCCTGCAACAATGATTCTCAGCCAGGGGTAATTTTGCCCCAAGGGGAATATTTGGCAATGTCTGGAAACATTTTAAAATTGTTAGAACTATGGGAGTGGTTGCTACTGGTGTGTAGTGAAGTAGATACCACAATTCACTGAGTCACCTCCACTACAAAGAGTATCTTGCCTAAAATATAAGTATTACTGAGGTTTAGAAACCTTGCTTTATGCTTACATTGCTTTCTTAGTAGACTTTGGTTAGTCTTTACCTAGTCTACTCTCATATTATTTACTACCTTATCACTTGCTTTTAAATTAGTCTCAATATAGCATATATCTGAATTTTATTTTATCTAATATGAAAATCTTGTTTTTTAATCCACGAGTTTTCTGCCTCTGTGAGTTATTACTTGTACAATTATTCTTACCCCACAATCCTGGCTTTTTGCCCCTTTGTTTTTGCTTTCTGTTGGGTGCTAAGCTTTGCTTGTTTTTCTCCTCCCTCCTTTGAAAGTTGACTACTCAATGTTTATTATTTTACTGATAAAATTTTATTTAAATGAATATTTTTCTGAATAAGTTAGACTAAATCAGTATCTTTATTTTTATCTGAACAAGATAAAATCCCTAGCATGTTTTAAACTGCATTTGACATTAAAATATTTCTTTTTTTTTTTTTTTTTTTTTTTTTTTTTAACAGCTTTCTCTTTTTTTTTTTTTTATTTATTCATTTTAGACAGGAGAGGGAGAGACAGAGAGAGAGGAGAGACAGAGAGAGAGAAGGGGGAGGAGCTGGAAGCATCAACTCCCATATGTGCCTTGACCAGGCAAGCCCAGGGTTTCGAACCGGCAACCTCAGCATTTCCAGGTCGACGCTTTACCCACTGCGCCACCACAGGTCAGGCACATTAAAATATTTCTTAATTCCTAAATTGTAATCTATTCTTTCTTGTTTTCTAATAAATTTTAACCACATTAGAAATATTAACTACTCTTTTATCATAATTATTATTTCTTATTCTTTGTTCCTATTAGTAGTACTAGTATATTTATTATATTCAGAGTCATTTCTACTTTACATTTACCACCTTGCTTTACAAATAACCTGGATCATCTATTTTTATTTTTGCATCACATTCTTTCTCCTTAGTATATTTAAAATTAATATGAAAGTAATTATAAAGTAGTAATTTCAATTAATATATGTGGGGAGTAAAGTTAGTGATCTCTAGCTTGTCTGTTAATATTTTTATTAAATCTCACCTTAAATAATTGTTTGGCTTATTTTTTAATTCTAAATTTATGACAATTTTTGTTCAATTTTTCAAATATTAATTACATTATTTTCAGAGATAATCTGGTTGCTGATGAGTTTGTTGCTAAATTTACTGTCATTCCTTTGGAATAATCTCTCTTTCCTCTATTGGCTGTTGTGATTTTTTTTCTTATCTATGATATTCAATAATTCCCTAAGGTAATTATAAGTATGAATGTATTTTGAATGTCACCAAGCTTTCATTGTGTCCTTTCAATTTAAACTCCTATTTTGTCGTATCTGAAAAATTTTCAACTGTTTCTATTTAAATATTATCTACCCACCATTCTTTCTGTGCTCTACTTCAAAACTCCTATCAGAAGTAAATGAATTTCTCCCTATTCCTGCCACTAAATACATTTAGGAAAACCCTGGATATTGTATATAAAATAATCATCAAGAATACTGGAAGGTAGAGAGAAAGCAGACAGTTTAGTGACTGCAGGACTTTAGGAGCAACATGGTGATAAATTCTATGAGTTTTATTTTTACTACATATATCCAAGACTGGGTGCCGGAGGAACCAGCAACCCAGAAATACTAAAGGCATAAACAAAAATGCCCCAAGTAAAGTTGGCCTCTTCCATTAAAAAGATTAAAGATAGAGCAACATAGCAAAACTGAAAACTTTTATACAGTAACACCTTATTCCTGCCAGACACTGCAGAAAAATCTATGCCTCAGCCCCAACTTCTCCCTACTGAGGTGCCTAGATTCCCAGCCTTGCCAAAATAATATAAGGTATTTTCCTTTCCTTTTCCCACCAGGGTTATATGAAAGAAGGTTGAATTCTAAAGGAGGACTTTTAACCCAGGAATTAAAACAAAAAATCTTCTACCTCTATGATATCAAATATGTACATGTGGGGAGCCTAAAATTCCCCACAGCCTGGTACAAACAAGGCAATCCTCTCTTCTTTCTGGGGCTTTGTCAGAGGAAGCCTAGTAGAGAACAAGGACTTTCATCACCTTCCGGAGCTAACGGAGTCTGCCCACCACCGCAGCATTAGTAGAGGTCATGCGGGAAACCTAGACTCTTACCTCCACCTGGCAATAATATGATGGTGTTTCTTTGTGCCAGTTATACAGCATCAGAGAAAGCCTGCTAAAGAGATTTAAATAAAATGCAGCCTCAACATATAATACACAAAATTTCTAGAATAAAATTAAAAATTACTTAATATACCATGAATGAGGGAAATTGAGATTTGAATGAGAAAAGAGAAACAACAGATACCAACACTGGGATAATACAGATATTGGAATTATCTGACAAGAATTATAAATCAGTCATCATAAAAATGTTATGGATGAACAATTACAGAGAAGCTTGAAAGAAATGAAAGTCTCAGCAGAGTCAAAAGGTATAAAGAAAAATCAAATTGAAATTTTTTAATTTTTGAACTTATATGCACTGTTTTTTAGCTTAAATAATTTAATTTAAATTTTAAAAAAATATCCAACAACTAAAATGGAAAAGTTAGTGGGTGAACTCAATAGCAAAATGAGGAGGGCAGAGAATAAAACCAGTGAACTTGATGATAGAACAATATAAATCACACAATCGGAAGAGAGAGAAAAAGCTGAAATAAATAAATATATAAAGAACAGAGTCCAAGGAACCTCAAGGATTACAACCAAAATTCTAACATTTGTGTAACCCAAGACCAAGGGGTGAGAGTGAGAGAAGACTGAAGAAATATTTGAAAAAAATAATAGTTGAAAATTGTCCAGATTTTTAAGAACAAATTAAAACCAAACCAAACCAAAACAAAACATTAATCCATAGATTTAAGAAGCTAAGAAAACTTAGAATAAACTAAAAAAAACTTCATAGCAAGACACATAATAATCAAACTTCTGAAAACTAAAGACAAAGAAACCAGACCTTTCATCAGGAGAAGAAATGGCACTTTACTGACAAGGAAAGACAATTTGAATGACAGTAATTTTAGTTTGCCAAAAATCAAGGTCAGAATCAACAGTAATAAGTCAAATTGAGAATTTATACCCTTGATTTAATATGATAAAATGGCATTTTGCCTCTGTGGATTTCCTCCTAAAATTTATAACCTCAGTCTAATTAAGAGGAAAAGATCAGATCAATCCCAACTGAGAAACAATTTACAAAATATCTGACCAGTATACCTCAAAATTGTTAAGGTCATCCAAAACAACAGAAGTCTGAGAAACTGTCATAGCTGAGAGGAACCTAAGGAGACATTACAACTACCTTAGTATCTTGAATGGGATGCTGGAATAGAAAAAGAACCTTAGGTAAAAACTAAAGAAATGTGAATAAAGTGTGAACTTTAGTTAATAACTATGTATCAATATCAACAGTAATTCATTAATTGCAACAAAAGTGTCACCATACCAATGCAAGATGTTAATAATAGGACAAATTGGGTGTAGATATATGGGAACTCTCCTATACTACCTTTACAATATTTCTGTAAATCTAACACTAAATATAGTTTATTTTGAAAATAAGTAAATTATCTAAATATACCAAATAAAGGACATTAACTTCTAATCACTATGTTATAAATCTGAAACTAATATAATATTATATTATATTTTAATTATAATTAAAAAATAAAAATCATTTTAAAGACAGTTTGGCAAAATAGATTAAACACATGACTCAAGTGTATCCTGTCTATGAGAAACGCACTTCTAATAGACATAGGAAAGTTGAAAATAAAATGTTAAAAAATATATAAGTCCAATGAAAGTAGAAGTAGCTATATTAATATAAGAATAAGTAGACTTCAGAGCCAAGAAAACCATGAATTGAATGGAGACAGTCATACAATTATACACGTACATTGTACTAATGTTAACTTCCTAGTTTTGATAGTATTTGAAATATAATCTGTAAAATTATATTCTCCCATTGTGGAAAACTGGATAAGGGCTTTATAAGACCTCAGATTACCATTTTTGCTAATTTTTATGATTCTATAATAATTTTTAAGTAAAACAATTTTAAAACTACCAGATGTTGGTTGCAACTGCTTATTCTATTTAAATTTCTTGACTATTCTTTCATTGGATTCATTTCTCATTAATCTGTATTCTTTTAGGGGAGATATCCTTTTTCCTATCCTCCAATTGATTAATTCTTTCTTTCGCTATATCTTTTCACCTATATATTTAGATTCTTTGAAGCTGGTTACATTGTTATTTATTTATTTATTTATTGTATTTTCTTAAGTTGGAAACTGGGAGGCAGTCAGACAGACTCCTGCATGCACCCAACCGGGATCCACCCGGCATGTCCACCAGGGGACGATGCTCTGCCCATCTGGGGCATTGCTCTGTTGCAATCAGGGCCATTCTAGCGCCAGAGGCAGAGGCCATGGAGCCATCCTCAGTGACCGGGCCAACTTTTTGCTCCAATGGAGCCTTGGCTGCAGGAGGGAAAGAGAGAGACAGAGAGGAAGGAGAGGGGGGAGGGGTGAAGAAGCAGATGGGCACTTCTCTTGTGTGCCCTGGCCGGGAATCGAACCCGGGCCTCCCACACGCCAGGCTGATGCTCTACCACTGAGCCAAATGGCCAGGGCCTGTTATTTCTTTATGTGTGCCTAATTGTTTATTTTTGCTTCATAATCTCAGTTTTATAATTTATCTATAGTATATTAACTCCCTGGGAGTAATTTTTTTATTTTTTCCACATTGTCTCTCATTGATAATGAAATTCCTCATATTCTATAATTACGTTCCTCCAGGTATGACCTAGTTTTGGTGGTTCACTATGAGGGTTTTACAGTTGTTATGTAATCGGGCCTTACAGTTTTCTAATCAATATCTCTGCTTTTTACATTCCCACACCACACAGCTCAAATTTAAGCCCAAATCCTGCATTTGGATTTCTTATTCTTGACTCCCAAATTTAGAATGTGTTTCCAATTTTACATCCCTTTACATACAGGTTTTAATTTCAGCTATTATCACCATGTGATTTTTAAAAACTCTCTCCTGAGAATTTTTTTGTCCTGTAGAAATTTTCCCTTTCTTTGATTCATGATCATCTATATGTTTTTGAAAAGAAAAATTAACTAATTTAATTGGTATTTCTAGCAATGGTAACAGAAGAGGAGGATGTTTAGTATTTTCTCAGTATCATCAGTTTGTCCCAGAATGTTTCTGCATGTTACCTTTTACCAGGTATTCCTGTTTTATCCAAGGTCTCTTTGCCCTTTTAAGGCAGAAACCATTGCTCATCAAACTTTTTATCTCTTATGACAGTTAATATTTCCTAGTTATATATTTCCTAGTTATATATTTCCTAAATATAGAGTTTCCAGAGTAAATTCTTATTGAATAAATGCATTAATTAAAGGATGTGATGACAGACAAGATTTTTCTAGCCATACTTTTGACTAGTGCTTCTGTTTACGTATAGACCTCATATAAGACTTATTATCTCTAGATGTCTGAGATTCTGTTAATTTCTTCAGGACCACAGAGGAATAGAGCTGAATAAAAACAACACAGCAAAACTTTCACACAGTTATTAATGCTATTCACTCCCATGTCTATACCATGGTTTAAACTGGCTCCATAATTATACATGACAACAATTTTGAGAAAACTGTCCTTATCCACTATTGGCAAATGGTTAAGGTTGTTGATACACTTAGTCAAGGAGGGGCTGCCAGACACAGATGAAGAGGAGATCTGAAAAAACAAAAGAGATGGAAAGCAACAAAATGAAGGACCAATTCTGTTTATTTTTTGTGGTAGTAAGCTATACCCTAAACAATTATCTGTGCTATATTCCCTGTAACTTTTTTATTTCCTCTCTCAAATATTTATTTTCAGGAATTGTATTAAAAATAAACCCGCCTGACCAGGCAGTGACACAGTGGATAGAGCGTCGGACTGGGATGCAGAGGACTTTTATTAAAGCTTCTGATTTACAATTATAATATAATATAATGTTATGGGTTTTCAGGGGCAGTAGACTGGGAATGTTTAAAGGTGGACATTTTCAGGGTAGTAATTGGCACCCTGTACATATCCAATAATATTTGATAAAACAAAACTATTTCCAGGAAATTTGATACATAAGGACCATTTCTCCATGGATTCTGGCTCTCTAATGAGAAGGTGAGAAATCTGGTTGAGAGCTCAGTAATAGATCCCCTTGGTCTGCTAAGGCCCCTCTGCTTCCTTCACTAGGAAGGAAGACCCCGAGGTCGTCAGCGTGAGTACAGGCTCATCTGGTTTGAGCAAGGCTCACCAGCTTGGACCCAAGGTTGCTGGCTTGAGCAAGGGGTCACTCGGTCTGCTGTAGCCCCATGGTCAAGGCACATATGAGAAAGCAATCAATGAACAACTAAGGTGCCACAACGAAAACCTGATGATTGGTGCTTCTCTGCTCTCTCCGTTGCTGTCTGTCCCTATCTATCCCTCTCTCTGGCTCTCTGTTTCTGTAAAAAATAAATAAAAACATAAACCCAATCATCTGGTTTTAACATCATGCTGAAAGCCTCGTCTTTTTTAGTCATTTCATTATATATATACACACAATGTTTTTCTAACTATATATATATTAATCATTAGATTATTCTGGCACATACAAGGCTGTCCTCACCTGACTTAGGAACCTCTCTAGCCTCATCATCCATTATAAAAGCTACTCTGTTATCACACCTGACTTCTCAGAATTTTCTAGACAAGTCAGGCATGTCTCTGTCCTCAAGCAGTTCACTCTGGAAAAAAAGATGGTCCCTTCCTTGTTTGCCCAGCAAATACCCAAATTTCAAAGCCAGGTTCTAAACTTACTTCTTATTGTTTTCTTTCTAGGAAAAGTGAATATTTCTTAAAAATTCTCCCCTGGACTTTTATTAAAGCTTCTGATTTACAATTATAATATAATATAATGTTATGGGTTTTCAGGGGCAGTAGACTGGGAATGTTTAAAGGTGGACATTTTCAGGGTAGTAATTGGCACCCTGTACATACCCAACAATATTTGATAAAACAAGCCTGACCTGTGGTGGTGCAGTGGATAAAGCATCGACCTGGAAATGCTGAGGTCGCCGGTTCAAAACCCTGGGCTTGCCTGGTCAAGGCACATATGGGAGTTGATGCTTCCAGCTCCTCCCCCCTTCTCTCTCTCTGTCTCTCTCTCCTCTCTCTCTCCTCTCTAAAAAGAAAAAAGAATATTTGATAAAACAAAACTATTTCCAGGAAATTTGATACATAAGGACCATTTCTCCATGGATTCTGGCTCTCTAATGAGAAGGTGAGAAATCTGGTTGAGAGCTCAGTAATAGATCCCCTTGGTCTGCTAAGGCCCCTCTGCTTCCTTCACTAGGACTCTTGGTTGACTGATGCCATGTACTTGCTCCGTTTGTCTTATTTGACCAGTGACTATTGGCCTATTATCAGAGAAACCATATTATCTATCAAAGAATTAAAGCAGTCATTGTCAATAATTATGCCAGGACAACAGTTATAAATTAAATGCTGTTTGGGGAAAACTTGGATGTATAACTACCTACCTATTGACTTCTTAAGATAGTATGGTTGTCTCATATATACAGCTCCAATGTTTTTCTAACTAAAGGTCATAATCTTTTATAATAGCAACTACAATGTACAGAACACCCAATATAGACTAGGTTTTATAATAAACTACTTCTTTTTTGACAGATGAGGAAATTAAGGCTATAGACTAAGTTATTTGGTCAAGACCACCCAGCTATGTATTGGTAGATATAAGATTTGAACATGGGTCCATCTGGCCACAAGACATCTTTTCTTTTTGCCACTCAGTCTTTATTTTATAACACACCAAAGGGTCACATAAATTCTATTGCTCTAGGCAATTTTTATGATATAAAAATCTCCCTTAACATGAGACATTTGCTAGCCGAGAAACATTTTACAGGATCAAAAATTTTCTTTGTTTTGCTAAGATTTAGATTGAAGTGCTTAGATTTTCATTTCTCACCACACTACTTTCTAAGGGTTTCATACTTGTCTTATTTTTTTCTATCTCTGTCATCCTTACCCCTTTCATTTTTCTTTACCTACTTCTCTCAACCTCCCCACCTACCGCTATTAAAAGTCCTTTGCATGATTGAGATTCCATGAATCTTTTACTCAGAGAAACAAGCTTGGGTGTTGATTCAGCTCTTCAGTATGTTAATACAATATATGGAGCTCAAGGCAATTTGACACTCCACACCTGATGAACTTGAGGTTGGGTGAATTGGAGCTGTTATATTTCTCTAGGTTGTTCTAATGCTTAACACTTACAGACAAGGGTGCAGCCTCAGCGATAAGACCAGTTTTTCCTGGGGTTAGGAACCCTGGGCTGTGTCCAGATTAACCCCTCCTGCTAACGGCACTGATTTCTCTTAGAAGCAGGGCGGCCTGCCTTCAGTGTGCCAGAGCTTCCCACCACCAGGGAAAGGCTCAGAGGCCTGGCTCAGGGGCCCTCAGTTCCAGGTGCCATGTGGGAGAATGCCTGAGATAAGAGACAATAAAAGTGGTAGGAACTGTGAAAAATCTATTGTACAGGAGGTGAAAGGGGAGAGATTAACTCTGTAAGTTGTCAGCTCATTTTCTTACTGTGCTATCATGAGTTTTAAGTAAAAAAAAATCTGTTTGATCTCCTGTATTGGAGATGTATTTCAAGGCCTGTATCTGTCACTGAAATCTACAAAGTGTGCTTCAGCTATAAATCTCTATCCTTGAATGTACACATGCAATTATCTTAGAGAGATCTGGCTTCCATAAAAATGATAATTGTCATTCCTGGTCTTGCTTTCCTTTATAATGTTTATGTTTTAAAAATAACTTTCAATTGATAGGTAACAGAGAAATGTATCCATTATCATATTCAATGTCATATCATAAAATGTCTTTTAGTAATCAGGAAGAAACAATGTTTTCATTGAAACTTTTTTTTTCCAGTGGGTCAGCACTGGAAAGTCATCTACAAAATTTTTATCTACAAAAATTATTTTACAAATTAAATGTCATGAGATATCATAGGTTAAAAACATTTTAGATTTGCATGCACCCTGACTGTGATGTTGTTTCTAGTTATGAGTATAATAGTGGTTTGAAACAATGAACTGTTTCCTCTAAACTGTTGTGCTATTGTCCAAAGATTGTATAATTTTGCCATTGCCAGACTTGAATTTCCATACGCTCCAAGTTCTTACTATTTAATAACTGTATTTGAGAACTGGCGGTGCTTTTCAAACTGAACTAGAAATAATATTTAGAAAAACTTAAAATGTAAGTCAATATGGTAGGATCCAATAGTCATGAAAATTTCATGAGTTTTGTACTTGTACAAGACAGGCCATGATTCTGTGAGGCAAGGACTGTGCCTAGCATATCCTATAGCACATCGTAGATATTAACAAACTTTGTTAAAGGAATTAATAATATTTGTTATGACAATAATAATGATAGGTGACATATATTGAGTGCTCACAAGACATAGGACGCTACCTCATTGTTGCACATACATCAACATGTATGGGTTTTTTTTTTCTCATTAAAACTCTATGAGATAGGTTTTACAAATGAGAACCATAGAGCACAGAGAAGTTTAGTAACTAGCCCAAGATCTCAGATGAGATAGGTAATAGAGCAAACACACAAACATTTTGGCCTGACTCCAAGGCCCTGCTCTTAGTACAACATTGTGCTGAAAGAACACTTTGATGTTTCTATGTTAACTAACTGCCAGCTTAATAGCTTTTGTTAGAATGTTAATGGTAATAATAATAAGTGGTTATTTTATGTCAAATCTAATACATATATTTTCCATACTTTATTTCCCTTTAATCTTTCAACAGCTCAGAGGTTGCTGTTACTATTCTGATGATTCTAATGA